>NW_027618902.1:0-58000 GCF_964187855.1 Myxine glutinosa | reverse complement strand
AGTGGTTTCCTGCACCAACACAAGTGCGAAAAGTGGTTTTTCAACACTAACACAAGTGCGAAATGTGGTTTTTCAACACTATCACAAGTGCAAAAAGTGTTTTTTCCACACTAATACAAGTGCAAAAGTGGTTTCCTGCACCAACACAAGTGCGAAAAGTGGTTTTTCAACACTAACACAAGTGCGAAAAGGGGTTTTTCAACACTAACACAAGTGCGAAAAGTGGTTTTTCCACACTAATACAAGTGCAAAAGTAGTTTCCTGCACCAACACAAGTGCGAAAAGTGGTGTTTCAACACTAACACAAGTGCGAAAAGTGGTTTTTCAACACTAATACAAGTGCGAAAAGTGGTTTTTCAACACTATCACAAGTGCAAAAAGTGTTTTTTCCACACTAATACAAGTGCAAAAGTCGTTTCCTGCACCAACACAAGTGCGAAAAGTGGTTTTTCAACACTAACACAAGTGCGAAAAGTGTTTTTTCAACACTAACACAAGTGCGAAAAGTGGTTTTTCAACACTATCACAAGTGCAAAAAGTGTTTTTTCCACACTAATACAAGTGCAAAAGTGGTTTCCTGCACCAACACAAGTGCGAAAAGCAGTTTTTCAACACTAACACAAGTGCAAAAAGTGGTTTTTCAACACTAACACAAGTGATAAAAGTGGTTTTTCCACACTATCACAAGTGCAAAAAGTGTTTTTTCCACACTAATACAAGTGCAAAAGTCGTTTCCTGCACCAACACAAGTGCGAAAAGTGGTTTTTCAACACTAACACAAGTGCGAAAAGTGTTTTTTCAACACTAACACAAGTGCGAAAAGTGGTTTTTCAACACTATCACAAGTGCAAAAAGTGTTTTTTCCACACTAATACAAGTGCAAAAGTGGTTTCCTGCACCAACACAAGTGCGAAAAGCAGTTTTTCAACACTAACACAAGTGCAAAAAGTGGTTTTTCAACACTAACACAAGTGATAAAAGTGGTTTTCCACACTAATACAAGTGCAAAAGTGGTTTCCTGCACCAACACAAGTGCGAAAAGTGGTTTTTCAACACTAACACAAGTGCGAAAAGTGGTTTTTCAACACTAACACAAGTGCGGAAAGTGGTTTTTCAACACTATCACAAGTGTAAAAAGTGTTTTTTCCACACTAATACAAGTGCAAAAGTGGTTTCCTGCACCAACACAAGTGCGAAAAGTGGTTTTTCAACACTAACACAAGTGCGAAAAGTGGTTTTTCAACACTAACACAAGTGCGAAAAGTGGTTTTGCCACACTAATACAAGTGCAAAAGTGGTTTCCTGCACCAACACAAGTGCGAAAAGTGGTTTTTCAACACTAACACAAGTGCGAAAAGTGGTTTTTCAACACTAACACAAGTGCGAAAAGTGGTTTTGCCACACTAATACAAGTGCAAAAGTGGTTTCCTGCACCAACACAAGTGCGAAAAGTGGTTTTTCAACACTAACACAAGTGCGAAAAGTGGTTTTTCAACACTAACACAAGTGCGAAAAGTGGTTTTTCAACACTAACACAAGTGCGAAAAGTGGTTTTTCAACACTACCACAAGTGCGAAAAGTGGTTTTTCAACACTATCACAAGTGCAAAAAGTGTTTTTTCCACACTAATACAAGTGCAAAAGTGGTTTCCTGCACCAACACAAGTGCGAAAAGTGGTTTTTCAACACTAACACAAGTGCGAAAAGTGGTTTTTCAACACTAACACAATTGCGAAAAGTGTTTTTTCCACACTAATACAAGTGCAAAAGTGGTTTCCTGCACCAACACAAGTGCGAAAAGTGGTTTTTCAACACCAACACAAGTGTGAAAAGTTGTTTTTCAACACCATCACAAGTGCAAAAAGTGTTTTATCCACACTAATACAAGTGCAAAAGTGGTTTCCTGCACCAACACAAATGCGAAAAGTGGTTTTTCAACACTAACACAAGTGCGGAAAGTGGTTTTTCAACACTAACACAAGTGCAAAAAGTGGTTTTTCAACACTATCACAAGTGCAAAAAGTGTTTTTTCCACACTAATACAAGTGCAAAAGTGGTTTCCTGCACCAACACAAGTGCGAAAAGTGGTTTTTCAACACTAACACAAGTGCGAAAAGTGGGTTTTCAACACTAACACAAGTGCGGCAAGTGGTTTTTCAACACTATCACAAGTGTAAAAAGTGTTTTTTCCACACTAATACAAGTGCAAAAGTGGTTTCCTGCACCAACACAAGTGCGAAAAGTGGTTTTTCAACACTAACACAAGTGCGAAAAGTGGTTTTTCAACACTAACACAAGTGCGAAAAGTGGTTTTGCCACACTAATACAAGTGCAAAAGTGGTTTCCTGCACCAACACAAGTGCGAAAAGTGGTTTTTCAACACTAACACAAGTGCGAAAAGTGGTTTTTCAACACTAACACAAGTGCGAAAAGTGGTTTTGCCACACTAATACAAGTGCAAAAGTGGTTTCCTGCACCAACACAAGTGCGAAAAGTGGTTTTTCAACACTAACACAAGTGCGAAAAGTGGTTTTTCAACACTAACACAAGTGCGAAAAGTGGTTTTTCAACACTAACACAAGTGCGAAAAGTGGTTTTTCAACACTACCACAAGTGCGAAAAGTGGTTTTTCAACACTATCACAAGTGCAAAAAGTGTTTTTTCCACACTAATACAAGTGCAAAAGTGGTTTCCTGCACCAACACAAGTGCGAAAAGTGGTTTTTCAACACTAACACAAGTGCGAAAAGTGGTTTTTCAACACTAACACAATTGCGAAAAGTGTTTTTTCCACACTAATACAAGTGCAAAAGTGGTTTCCTGCACCAACACTAGTGCGAAAAGTGGTTTTTCAACACCAACACAAGTGCGAAAAGTTGTTTTTCAACACCATCACAAGTGCAAAAAGTGTTTTTTCCACACTAATACAAGTGCAAAAGTGGTTTCCTGCACCAACACAAATGCGAAAAGTGGTTTTTCAACACTAACACAAGTGCGGAAAGTGGTTTTTCAACACTAACACAAGTGCGAAAAGTGGTTTTTCAACACTATCACAAGTGCAAAAAGTGTTTTTTCCACACTAATACAAGTGCAAAAGTGGTTTCCTGCACCAACACAAGTGCGAAAAGTGGTTTTTCAACACTAACACAAGTGCGAAAAGTGGTTTTTCAACACTAACACAAGTGCGAAAAGTGGTTTTTCCACACTAATACAAGTGCAAAAGTGGTTTCCTGCACCAACACAAGTGCGAAAAGTGGTTTTTCAACACTAACACAAGTGCGAAAAGTGGTTTTCCAACACTAACACAAGTGCGAAAAGTGGTTTTTCAACACTATCACAAGTGCAAAAAGTGTTTTTTCCACACTAATACAAGTGCAAAAGTGGTTTCCTGCACCAACACAAGTGCGAAAAGTGGTTTTTCAACACTAACACAAGTGCCAAAAGTGGTTCTTCAACACTATCACAAGTGCGAAAAGTGGTTTTTCCACACTAATACAAGTGCAAAAGTGGTTTCCTGCACCAACACAAGTGCGAAAAGTGATTTTTCAACACTAACACAAGTGCAAAAAGTGGTTTTTCAACACTATCACAAGTGCAAAAAGTGTTTTTTCCACACTAATACAAGTGTAAAAGTGGTTTTCTGCACCAACACAAGTGCGAAAAGTGGTTTTTCAACACTAACACAAGTGCGAAAAGTGGGTTTTCAACACTAACACAAGTGTGAAAATTCTTTTTTCCACACCAATACAAGTGCAAAAGTGGTTTCCTGCACCAACACAAGTGCGAAAAGTGGTTTTTCAACACTAACACAAGTGCGAAAAGTGGTTTTTCAACACTATCACAAGTGCAAAAAGTGTTTTTTCCACACTAATACAAGAGCAAAAGTGGTTTCCTGCACCAACACAAGTGCGAAAAGCAGTTTTTCAACACTAACACAAGTGCAAAAAGTGGTTTTTCAACACTAACTCAAGTGATAAAAGTGGTTTTTCCACACTATCACAAGTGCAAAAAGTGTTTTTTCCACACTAATACAAGTGCAAAAGTCGTTTCCTGCACCAACACAAGTGCGAAAAGTGGTTTTTCAACACTAACACAAGTGCGAAAAGTGTTTTTTCAACACTAACACAAGTGCGAAAAGTGGTTTTTCAACACTATCACAAGTGCAAAAAGTGTTTTTTCCACACTAATACAAGTGCAAAAGTGGTTTCCTGCACCAACACAAGTGCGAAAAGCAGTTTTTCAACACTAACACAAGTGCAAAAAGTGGTTTTTCAACACTAACACAAGTGATAAAAGTGGTTTTCCACACTAATACAAGTGCAAAAGTGGTTTCCTGCACCAACACAAGTGCGAAAAGTGGTTTTTCAACACTAACACAAGTGCGAAAAGTGGTTTTTCAACACTAACACAAGTGCGGAAAGTGGTTTTTCAACACTATCACAAGTGTAAAAAGTGTTTTTTCCACACTAATACAAGTGCAAAAGTGGTTTCCTGCACCAACACAAGTGCGAAAAGTGGTTTTTCAACACTAACACAAGTGCGAAAAGTGGTTTTTCAACACTAACACAAGTGCGAAAAGTGGTTTTGCCACACTAATACAAGTGCAAAAGTGGTTTCCTGCACCAACACAAGTGCGAAAAGTGGTTTTTCAACACTAACACAAGTGCGAAAAGTGGTTTTTCAACACTAACACAAGTGCGAAAAGTGGTTTTGCCACACTAATACAAGTGCAAAAGTGGTTTCCTGCACCAACACAAGTGCGAAAAGTGGTTTTTCAACACTAACACAAGTGCGAAAAGTGGTTTTTCAACACTAACACAAGTGCGAAAAGTGGTTTTTCAACACTAACACAAGTGCGAAAAGTGGTTTTTCAACACTACCACAAGTGCGAAAAGTGGTTTTTCAACACTATCACAAGTGCAAAAAGTGTTTTTTCCACACTAATACAAGTGCAAAAGTGGTTTCCTGCACCAACACAAGTGCGAAAAGTGGTTTTTCAACACTAACACAAGTGCGAAAAGTGGTTTTTCAACACTAACACAATTGCGAAAAGTGTTTTTTCCACACTAATACAAGTGCAAAAGTGGTTTCCTGCACCAACACAAGTGCGAAAAGTGGTTTTTCAACACCAACACAAGTGTGAAAAGTTGTTTTTCAACACCATCACAAGTGCAAAAAGTGTTTTATCCACACTAATACAAGTGCAAAAGTGGTTTCCTGCACCAACACAAATGCGAAAAGTGGTTTTTCAACACTAACACAAGTGCGGAAAGTGGTTTTTCAACACTAACACAAGTGCAAAAAGTGGTTTTTCAACACTATCACAAGTGCAAAAAGTGTTTTTTCCACACTAATACAAGTGCAAAAGTGGTTTCCTGCACCAACACAAGTGCGAAAAGTGGTTTTTCAACACTAACACAAGTGCGAAAAGTGGGTTTTCAACACTAACACAAGTGCGGCAAGTGGTTTTTCAACACTATCACAAGTGTAAAAAGTGTTTTTTCCACACTAATACAAGTGCAAAAGTGGTTTCCTGCACCAACACAAGTGCGAAAAGTGGTTTTTCAACACTAACACAAGTGCGAAAAGTGGTTTTTCAACACTAACACAAGTGCGAAAAGTGGTTTTGCCACACTAATACAAGTGCAAAAGTGGTTTCCTGCACCAACACAAGTGCGAAAAGTGGTTTTTCAACACTAACACAAGTGCGAAAAGTGGTTTTTCAACACTAACACAAGTGCGAAAAGTGGTTTTGCCACACTAATACAAGTGCAAAAGTGGTTTCCTGCACCAACACAAGTGCGAAAAGTGGTTTTTCAACACTAACACAAGTGTGAAAAGTGGTTTTTCAACACTAACACAAGTGCGAAAAGTGGTTTTTCAACACTAACACAAGTGCGAAAAGTGGTTTTTCAACACTACCACAAGTGCGAAAAGTGGTTTTTCAACACTATCACAAGTGCAAAAAGTGTTTTTTCCACACTAATACAAGTGCAAAAGTGGTTTCCTGCACCAACACAAGTGCGAAAAGTGGTTTTTCAACACTAACACAAGTGCGAAAAGTGGTTTTTCAACACTAACACAATTGCGAAAAGTGTTTTTTCCACACTAATACAAGTGCAAAAGTGGTTTCCTGCACCAACACTAGTGCGAAAAGTGGTTTTTCAACACCAACACAAGTGCGAAAAGTTGTTTTTCAACACCATCACAAGTGCAAAAAGTGTTTTTTCCACACTAATACAAGTGCAAAAGTGGTTTCCTGCACCAACACAAATGCGAAAAGTGGTTTTTCAACACTAACACAAGTGCGGAAAGTGGTTTTTCAACACTAACACAAGTGCGAAAAGTGGTTTTTCAACACTATCACAAGTGCAAAAAGTGTTTTTTCCACACTAATACAAGTGCAAAAGTGGTTTCCTGCACCAACACAAGTGCGAAAAGTGGTTTTTCAACACTAACACAAGTGCGAAAAGTGGTTTTTCAACACTAACACAAGTGCGAAAAGTGGTTTTTCCACACTAATACAAGTGCAAAAGTGGTTTCCTGCACCAACACAAGTGCGAAAAGTGGTTTTTCAACACTAACACAAGTGCGAAAAGTGGTTTTCCAACACTAACACAAGTGCGAAAAGTGGTTTTTCAACACTATCACAAGTGCAAAAAGTGTTTTTTCCACACTAATACAAGTGCAAAAGTGGTTTCCTGCACCAACACAAGTGCGAAAAGTGGTTTTTCAACACTAACACAAGTGCCAAAAGTGGTTCTTCAACACTATCACAAGTGCGAAAAGTGGTTTTTCCACACTAATACAAGTGCAAAAGTGGTTTCCTGCACCAACACAAGTGCGAAAAGTGATTTTTCAACACTAACACAAGTGCAAAAAGTGGTTTTTCAACACTATCACAAGTGCAAAAAGTGTTTTTTCCACACTAATACAAGTGTAAAAGTGGTTTTCTGCACCAACACAAGTGCGAAAAGTGGTTTTTCAACACTAACACAAGTGCGAAAAGTGGGTTTTCAACACTAACACAAGTGTGAAAATTCTTTTTTCCACACCAATACAAGTGCAAAAGTGGTTTCCTGCACCAACACAAGTGCGAAAAGTGGTTTTTCAACACTAACACAAGTGCGAAAAGTGGTTTTTCAACACTATCACAAGTGCAAAAAGTGTTTTTTCCACACTAATACAAGAGCAAAAGTGGTTTCCTGCACCAACACAAGTGCGAAAAGTGGTTTTTCAACACTAACGCAAGTGCGAAAAGTGGTTTTTCAACACTAACACAAGTGCGAAAAGTGGTTTTTCAACACTATCACAAGTGCAAAAAGTGTTTTTTCCACACTAATACAAGTGCAAAAGTGGTTTCCTGCACCAACACAAGTGCGAAAAGTGGTTTTTCAACACTAACACAAGTGCGAAAAGTGGTTTTTCAACACTATCACAAGTGCAAAAAGTGTTTTTTCCACACTAATACAAGTGCGAAAAGTGGTTTTTCAACACTAACACAAGTGCGAAAAGTGGTTTTTCCACACTAATACAAGTGCAAAAGTGGTTTACTGCACCAACACAAGTGCGAAAAGTGGTTTTTCAACACTATCACAAGTGCGAAATGTGGTTTTTCAACACTATCACAAGTGCAAAAAGTGTTTTTTCCACACTAATACAAGTGCAAAAGTGGTTTCCTGCACCAACACAAGTGCGAAAAGTGGTTTTTCAACACTAACACAAGTGCGAAAAGGGGTTTTTCAACACTAACACAAGTGCGAAAAGTGGTTTTTCCACACTAATACAAGTGCAAAAGTGGTTTCCTGCACCAACACAAGTGCGAAAAGTGGTTTTTCAACACTAACACAAGTGCGAAAAGTGGTTTTTCAACACTAACACAAGTGCGAAAAGTGGTTTTTCAACACTATCACAAGTGCAAAAAGTGTTTTTTCCACACTAATACAAGTGCAAAAGTGGTTTCCTGCACCAACACAAGTGCGAAAAGTGGTTTATCAACACTAACACAAGTGCGAAAAGTGGTTTTTCAACACTACCACAAGTGCAAAAAGTGTTTTTTCCACACTAATACAAGTGCGAAAAGTGGTTTTTCAACACTAACACAAGTGCAAAAAGTGGTTTTTCCACACTAATACAAGTGCAAAAGTGGTTTCCTGCACCAACACAAGTGCGAAAAGTGGTTTTTCAACACTAACACAAGTGCGAAATGTGGTTATTCAATACTATCACAAGTGCAAAAAGTGTTTTTTCCACACTAATACAAGTGCAAAAGTGGTTTCCTGCACCAACACAAGTGCAAAAAGTGGTTTTTCAACACTAACACAAGTGCGAAAAGGGGTTTTTCAACACTAACACAAGTGCGAAAAGTGGTTTTTCCACACTAATACAAGTGCAAAAGTAGTTTCCTGCACCAACACAAGTGCGAAAAGTGGTGTTTCAACACTAACACAAGTGCGAAAAGTGGTTTTTCAACACTAATACAAGTGCGAAAAGTGGTTTTTCAACACTATCACAAGTGCAAAAAGTGTTTTTTCCACACTAATACAAGTGCAAAAGTCGTTTCCTGCACCAACACAAGTGCGAAAAGTGGTTTTTCAACACTAACACAAGTGCGAAAAGTGTTTTTTCAACACTAACACAAGTGCGAAAAGTGGTTTTTCAACACTATCACAAGTGCAAAAAGTGTTTTTTCCACACTAATACAAGTGCAAAAGTGGTTTCCTGCACCAACACAAGTGCGAAAAGTGGTTTTTCAACACTAACACAAGTGCGAAAAGTGGTTTTTCAACACTAACACAAGTGCGAAAAGTGGTTTTTCCACACTAATACAAGTGCAAAAGTGGTTTCCTGCACCAACACAAGTGCGAAAAGTGGTTTTTCAACACTAACACAAGTGCGAAAAGTGGTTTTCCAACACTAACACAAGTGCGAAAAGTGGTTTTTCAACACTATCACAAGTGCAAAAAGTGTTTTTTCCACACTAATACAAGTGCAAAAGTGGTTTCCTGCACCAACACAAGTGCGAAAAGTGTTTTTTCAACACTAACACAAGTGCGAAAAGTGGTTCTTCAACACTATCACAAGTGCGAAAAGTGGTTTTTCCACACTAATACAAGTGCAAAAGTGGTTTCCTGCACCAATACAAGTGCGAAAAGTGATTTTTCAACACTAACACAAGTGCGAAAAGTGGTTTTTCAACACTATCACAAGTGCAAAAAGTGTTTTTTCCACACTAATACAAGTGTAAAAGTGGTTTCCTGCACCAACACAAGTGCGAAAAGTGGTTTTTCAACACTAACACAAGTGCGAAAAGTGGGTTTTCAACACTAACACAAGTGTGAAAAGTGTTTTTTCCACACCAATACAAGTGCAAAAGTGGTTTCCTGCACCAACACAAGTGCGAAAAGTGGTTTTTCAACACTAACACAAGTGCGAAAAGTGGTTTTTCAACACTATCACAAGTGCAAAAAGTGTTTTTTCCACACTAATACAAGAGCAAAAGTGGTTTCCTGCACCAACACAAGTGCGAAAAGTGGTTTTTCAACACTAACACAAGTGCGAAAAGTGGTTTTTAAACACTATCACAAGTGCAAAAAGTGTTTTTTCCACACTAATCCAAGTGCAAAAGTGGTTTCCTGCACCAACACAAGTGCGAAAAGTGGTTTTTCAACACTAACACAAGTGCGAAAAGTGGTTTTTCAACACTATCACAAGTGCAAAAAGTGTTTTTTCCACACTAATACAAGTGCGAAAGTGGTTTCCTGCACCAACACAAGTGCGAAAAGTGGTTTTTCAACACTAACACAAGTGCGAAAAGGGGTTTTTCAACACTAACACAAGTGCGAAAAGTGGTTTTTCCACACTAATACAAGTGCAAAAGTAGTTTCCTGCACCAACACAAGTGCGAAAAGTGGTGTTTCAACACTAACACAAGTGCGAAAAGTGGTTTTTCAACACTAACACAAGTGCGAAAAGTGGTTTTTCAACACTATCACAAGTGCAAAAAGTGTTTTTTCCACACTAATACAAGTGCAAAAGTCGTTTCCTGCACCAACACAAGTGCGAAAAGTGGTTTTTCAACACTAACACAAGTGCGAAAAGTGTTTTTTCAACACTAACACAAGTGCGAAAAGTGGTTTTTCAACACTATCACAAGTGCAAAAAGTGTTTTTTCCACACTAATACAAGTGCAAAAGTGGTTTCCTGCACCAACACAAGTGCGAAAAGCGGTTTTTCAACACTAACACAAGTGCAAAAAGTGGTTTTTCAACACTAACACAAGTGATAAAAGTGGTTTTTCCACACTAATACAAGTGCAAAAGTGGTTTCCTGCACCAACACAAGTGCGAAAAGTGGTTTTTCAACACTAACACAAGTGCGAAAAGTGGTTTTTCAACACTAACACAAGTGCGGAAAGTGGTTTTTCAACACTATCACAAGTGTAAAAAGTGTTTTTTCCACTCTAATACAAGTGCAAAAGTGGTTTCCTGCACCAACACAAGTGCGAAAAGTGGTTTTTCAACACTAACACAAGTGCGAAAAGTGGTTTTTCAACACTAACACAAGTGCGAAAAGTGGTTTTGCCACACTAATACAAGTGCAAAAGTGGTTTCCTGCACCAACACAAGTGCAAAAAGTGGTTTTTCAACACTAACACAAGTGGGAAAAGTGGTTTTTCAACACTAACACAAGTGCAAAAAGTGGTTTTGCCACACTAATACAAGTGCAAAAGTGGTTTCCTGCACCAACACAAGTGCGAAAAGTGGTTTTTCAACACTAACACAAGTGCGAAAAGTGGTTTTTCAACACTAACACAAGTGCGAAAAGTGGTTTTTCAACACTAACACAAGTGCGAAAAGTGGTTTTTCAACACTACCACAAGTGCGAAAAGTGGTTTTTCAACACTATCACAAGTGCAAAAAGTGTTTTTTCCACACTAATACAAGTGCAAAAGTGGTTTCCTGCACCAACACAAGTGCGAAAAGTGGTTTTTCAACACTAACACAAGTGCGAAAAGTGGTTTTTCAACACTAACACAATTGCGAAAAGTGTTTTTTCCACACTAATACAAGTGCAAAAGTGGTTTCCTGCACCAACACAAGTGCGAAAAGTGGTTTTTCAACACCAACACAAGTGCGAAAAGTTGTTTTTCAACACCATCACAAGTGCAAAAAGTGTTTTTTCCACACTAATACAAGTGCAAAAGTGGTTTCCTGCACCAACACAAATGCAAAAAGTGGTTTTTCAACACTAACACAAGTGCGGAAAGTGGTTTTTCAACACTAACACAAGTGCAAAAAGTGGTTTTTCAACACTATCACAAGTGCAAAAAGTGTTTTTTCCACACTAATACAAGTGCAAAAGTGGTTTCCTGCACCAACACAAGTGCGAAAAGTGGTTTTTCAACACTAACACAAGTGCGAAAAGTGGTTTTTCAACACTAACACAAGTGCGAAAAGTGGTTTTGCCACACTAATACAAGTGCAAAAGTGGTTTCCTGCACCAACACAAGTGCGAAAAGTGGTTTTTCAACACTAACACAAGTGCGAAAAGTGGTTTTTCAACACTAACACAAGTGCGAAAAGTGGTTTTGCCACACTAATACAAGTGCAAAAGTGGTTTCCTGCACCAACACAAGTGCGAAAAGTGGTTTTTCAACACTAACACAAGTGCGAAAAGTGGTTTTTCAACACTAACACAAGTGTGAAAAGTGGTTTTTCAACACTAACACAAGTGCGAAAAGTGGTTTTTCAACACTACCACAAGTGCGAAAAGTGGTTTTTCAACACTACCACAAGTGCGAAAAGTGGTTTTTCAACACTATCACAAGTGCAAAAAGTGTTTTTTCCACACTAATACAAGTGCAAAAGTGGTTTCCTGCACCAACACAAGTGCGAAAAGTGGTTTTTCAACACTAACACAAGTGCGAAAAGTGGTTTTTCAACACTAACACAATTGCGAAAAGTATTTTTTCCACACTAATACAAGTGCAAAAGTGGTTTCCTGCACCAACACAAGTGCGAAAAGTGGTTTTTCAACACCAACACAAGTGCGAAAAGTTGTTTTTCAACACCATCACAAGTGCAAAAAGTGTTTTTTCCACACTAATACAAGTGCAAAAGTGGTTTCCTGCACCAACACAAATGCGAAAAGTGGTTTTTCAACACTAACACAAGTGCGGAAAGTGGTTTTTCAACACTAACACAAGTGCGAAAAGTGGTTTTTCAACACTATCACAAGTGCAAAAAGTGTTTTTTCCACACTAATACAAGTGCAAAAGTGGTTTTTCAACACTAACACAAGTGCGAAAAGTGGTTTTTCAACACTATCACAAGTGCAAAAAGTGTTTTTTCCACACTAATACAAGTGCGAAAAGTGGTTTTTCAACACTAACACAAGTGCGAAAAGTGGTTTTTCAACACTAACACAAGTGCGAAAAGTGGTTTTTCCACACTAATACAAGTGCAAAAGTGGTTTCCTGCACCAACACAAGTGCGAAAAGTGGTTTTTCAACACTAACACAAGTGCGAAAAGTGGTTTTCCAACACTAACACAAGTGCGAAAAGTGGTTTTTCAACACTATCACAAGTGCAAAAAGTGTTTTTTCCACACTAATACAAGTGCAAAAGTGGTTTCCTGCACCAACACAAGTGCGAAAAGTGGTTTTTCAACACTAACACAAGTGCGAAAAGTGGTTCTTCAACACTATCACAAGTGCGAAAAGTGGTTTTTCCACACTAATACAAGTGCAAAAGTGGTTTCCTGCACCAACACAAGTGCGAAAAGTGATTTTTCAACACTAACACAAGTGCGAAAAGTGGTTTTTCAACACTATCACAAGTGCAAAAAGTGTTTTTTCCACACTAATACAAGTGTAAAAGTGGTTTCCTGCACCAACACAAGTGCGAAAAGTGGTTTTTCAACACTAACACAAGTGCGAAAAGTGGGTTTTCAACACTAACACAAGTGTGAAAAGTGTTTTTTCCACACCAATACAAGTGCAAAAGTGGTTTCCTGCACCAACACAAGTGCGAAAAGTGGTTTTTCAACACTAACACAAGTGCGAAAAGTGGTTTTTCAACACTAACACAAGTGCGAAAAGTGGTTTTGCCACACTAATACAAGTGCAAAAGTGGTTTCCTGCACCAACACAAGTGCGAAAAGTGGTTTTTCAACACTAACACAAGTGCGAAAAGTGGTTTTTCAACACTACCACAAGTGCGAAAAGTGGTTTTTCAACACTATCACAAGTGCAAAAAGTGTTTTTTCCACACTAATACAAGTGCAAAAGTGGTTTCCTGCACCAACACAAGTGCGAAAAGTGGTTTTTCAACACTAACACAAGTGCGAAAAGTGGTTTTTCAACACTAACACAATTGCGAAAAGTGTTTTTTCCACACTAATACAAGTGCAAAAGTGGTTTCCTGCACCAACACAAGTGCGAAAAGTGGTTTTTCAACACCAACACAAGTGCGAAAAGTTGTTTTTCAACACCATCACAAGTGCAAAAAGTGTTTTTTCCACACTAATACAAGTGCAAAAGTGGTTTCCTGCACCAACACAAATGCGAAAAGTGGTTTTTCAACACTAACACAAGTGCGGAAAGTGGTTTTTCAACACTAACACAAGTGCGAAAAGTGGTTTTTCAACACTATCACAAGTGCAAAAAGTGTTTTTTCCACACTAATACAAGTGCAAAAGTGGTTTCCTGCACCAGCACAAGTGCGAAAAGTGGTTTTTCAACACTAACACAAGTGCGAAAAGTGGTTTTTCAACACTAACACAAGTGCGAAAAGTGGTTTTTCCACACTAATACAAGTGCAAAAGTGGTTTCCTGCACCAACACAAGTGTGAAAAGTGGTTTTTCAACACTAACACAAGTGCGAAAAGTGGTTTCCTGCACCAACACAAGTGCGAAAAGTGATTTTTCAACACTAACACAAGTGCGAAAAGTGGTTTTTCAACACTATCACAAGTGCAAAAAGTGTTTTTTCCACACTAATACAAGTGTAAAAGTGGTTTCCTGCACCAACACAAGTGCGAAAAGTGGTTTTTCAACACTAACACAAGTGCGAAAAGTGGGTTTTCAACACTAACACAAGTGTGAAAAGTGTTTTTTCCACACCAATACAAGTGCAAAAGTGGTTTCCTGCACCAACACAAGTGCGAAAAGTGGTTTTTCAACACTAACACAAGTGCGAAAAGTGGTTTTTCAACACTATCACAAGTGCAAAAAGTGTTTTTTCCACACTAATACAAGAGCAAAAGTGGTTTCCTGCACCAACACAAGTGCGAAAAGTGGTTTTTCAACACTAACACAAGTGCGAAAAGTGGTTTTTCAACACTAACACAAGTGCGAAAAGTGGGTTTTTCAACACTATCACAAGTGCAAAAAGTGTTTTTTCCACACTAATACAAGTGCAAAAGTGGTTTCCTGCACCAACACAAGTGCGAAAAGTGGTTTTTCAACACTAACACAAGTGCGAAAAGTGGTTTTTCAACACTATCACAAGTGCAAAAAGTGTTTTTTCCACACTAATACAAGTGCGAAAAGTGGTTTTTCAACACTAACACAAGTGCGAAAAGTGGTTTTTCCACACTAATACAAGTGCAAAAGTGGTTTCCTGCACCAACACAAGTGCGAAAAGTGGTTTTTCAACACTAACACAAGTGCGAAATGTGGTTTTTCAACACTATCACAAGTGCAAAAAGTGTTTTTTCCACACTAATACAAGTGCAAAAGTGGTTTCCTGCACCAACACAAGTGCGAAAAGTGGTTTTTCAACACTAACACAAGTGCGAAAAGGGGTTTTTCAACACTAACACAAGTGCGAAAAGTGGTTTTTCCACACTAATACAAGTGCAAAAGTAGTTTCCTGCACCAACACAAGTGCGAAAAGTGGTGTTTCAACACTAACACAAGTGCGAAAAGTGGTTTTTCAACACTAATACAAGTGCGAAAAGTAGTTTTTCAACACTATCACAAGTGCAAAAAGTGTTTTTTCCACACTAATACAAGTGCAAAAGTGGTTTCCTGCACCAACACAAGTGCGAAAAGTGGTTTTTCAACACTAACACAAGTGCGAAAAGTGTTTTTTCAACACTATCACAAGTGCAAAAAGTGTTTTTTCCACACTAATACAAGAGCAAAAGTGGTTTCCTGCACCAACACAAGTGCGAAAAGTGGTTTTTCAACACTAACACAAGTGCGAAAAGTGGTTTTTCAACACTAACACAAGTGCGAAAAGTGGTTTTTCAACACTATCACAAGTGCAAAAAGTGTTTTTCCACACTAATACAAGTGCAAAAGTGGTTTCCTGCACCAACACAAGTGCGAAAAGTGGTTTTTCAACACTAACACAAGTGCGAAAAGTGGTTTTTCAACACTATCACAAGTGCAAAAAGTGTTTTTTCCACACTAATACAAGTGCGAAAAGTGGTTTTTCAACACTAACACAAGTGCAAAAAGTGGTTTTTCCACACTAATACAAGTGCAAAAGTGGTTTCCTGCACCAACACAAGTGCGAAAAGTGGTTTTTCAACACTAACACAAGTGCGAAATGTGGTTTTTCAACACTATCACAAGTGCAAAAAGTGTTTTTTCCACACTAATACAAGTGCAAAAGTGGTTTCCTGCACCAACACAAGTGCGAAAAGTGGTTTTTCAACACTAACACAAGTGCGAAAAGGGGTTTTTCAACACTAACACAAGTGCGAAAAGTGGTTTTTCCACACTAATACAAGTGCAAAAGTAGTTTCCTGCACCAACACAAGTGCGAAAAGTGGTGTTTCAACACTAACACAAGTGCGAAAAGTGGTTTTTCCACACTAATACAAGTGCAAAAGTGGTTTCCTGCACCAACACAAGTGCGAAAAGTGGTTTTTCAACACTAACACAAGTGCGAAAAGTGGTTTTCCAACACTAACACAAGTGCGAAAAAGTGGTTTTTCAACACTATCACAAGTGCAAAAAGTGTTTTTTCCACACTAATACAAGTGCAAAAGTGGTTTCCTGCACCAACACAAGTGCGAAAGTGGTTTTTCAACACTAACACAAGTGCGAAAAGTGGTTCTTCAACACTATCACAAGTGCGAAAAGTGGTTTTTCCACACTAATACAAGTGCAAAAGTGGTTTCCTGCACCAACACAAGTGCGAAAAGTGATTTTTCAAAACACTAACACAAGTGCGAAAAGTGGTTTTTCAACACTATCACAAGTGCAAAAAGTGTTTTTTCCACACTAATACAAGTGTAAAAGTGGTTTCCGGCACCAACACAAGTGCGAAAAGTGGTTTTTCAACACTAACACAAGTGCGAAAAGTGGGTTTTCAACACTAACACAAGTGTGAAAAGTGTTTTTTCCACACCAATACAAGTGCAAAAGTGGTTTCCTGCACCAACACAAGTGCGAAAAGTGGTTTTTCAACACTAACACAAGTGCGAAAAGTGGTTTTTCAACACTAACACAAGTGTGAAAAGTGGTTTTGCCACACTAATACAAGTGCAAAAGTGGTTTCCTGCACCAACACAAGTGCGAAAAGTGGTTTTTCAACACTAACACAAGTGCGAAAAGTGGTTTTTCAACACTATCACAAGTGCAAAAAGTGTTTTTTCCACACTAATACAAGTGCAAAAGTGGTTTCCTGCACCAACACAAGTGCGAAAAGTGGTTTTTCAACACTAACACAAGTGCGAAAAGGGGTTTTTCAACACTAACACAAGTGCGAAAAGTGGTTTTTCCACACTAATACAAGTGCAAAAGTAGTTTCCTGCACCAACACAAGTGCGAAAAGTGGTGTTTCAACACTAACACAAGTGCGAAAAGTGGTTTTTCCACACTAATACAAGTGCAAAAGTGGTTTCCTGCACCAACACAAGTGCGAAAAGTGGTTTTTCAACACTAACACAAGTGCGAAAAGTGGTTTTCCAACACTAACACAAGTGCGAAAAGTGGTTTTTCAACACTATCACAAGTGCAAAAAGTGTTTTTTCCACACTAATACAAGTGCAAAAGTGGTTTCCTGCACCAACACAAGTGCGAAAAGTGGTTTTTCAACACTAACACAAGTGCGAAAAGTGGTTCTTCAACACTATCACAAGTGCAAAAAGTGGTTTTTCCACACTAATACAAGTGCAAAAGTGGTTTCCTGCACCAACACAAGTGCGAAAAGTGATTTTTCAACACTAACACAAGTGCGAAAAGTGGTTTTTCAACACTATCACAAGTGCAAAAAGTGTTTTTTCCACACTAATACAAGTGTAAAAGTGGTTTCCTGCACCAACACAAGTGCGAAAAGTGGTTTTTCAACACTAACACAAGTGCGAAAAGTGGTTTTTCAACACTATCACAAGTGCAAAAAGTGTTTTTTCCACACTAATACAAGTGTAAAAGTGGTTTCCTGCACCAACACAAGTGCGAAAAGTGGTTTTTCAACACTAACACAAGTGCGAAAAGTGGGTTTTCAACACTAACACAAGTGTGAAAAGTGTTTTTTCCACACCAATACAAGTGCAAAAGTGGTTTCCTGCACCAACACAAGTGCGAAAAGTGGTTTTTCAACACTAACACAAGTGCGAAAAGTGGTTTTTCAACACTATCACAAGTGCAAAAAGTGTTTTTTCCACACTAATACAAGAGCAAAAGTGGTTTCCTGCACCAACACAAGTGCGAAAAGTGGTTTTTCAACACTAACACAAGTGCGAAAAGTGGTTTTTCAACACTAACACAAGTGTGAAAAGTGGTTTTTCAACACTATCACAAGTGCAAAAAGTGTTTTTTCCACACTAATACAAGTGCAAAAGTGGTTTCCTGCACCAACACAAGTGCGAAAAGTGGTTTTTCAACACTAACACAAGTGCGAAAAGTGGTTTTTCAACACTATCACAAGTGCAAAAAGTGTTTTTTCCACACTAATACAAGTGCGAAAAGTGGTTTTTCAACACTAACACAAGTGCGAAAAGTGGTTTTTCCACACTAATACAAGTGCAAAAGTGGTTTCCTGCACCAACACAAGTGCGAAAAGTGGTTTTTCAACACTAACACAAGTGCGAAATGTGGTTTTTCAACACTATCACAAGTGCAAAAAGTGTTTTTTCCACACTAATACAAGTGCAAAAGTGGTTTCCTGCACCAACACAAGTGCGAAAAGTGGTTTTTCAACACTAACACAAGTGCGAAAAGGGGTTTTTCAACACTAACACAAGTGCGAAAAGTGGTTTTTCCACACTAATACAAGTGCAAAAGTAGTTTCCTGCACCAACACAAGTGCGAAAAGTGGTGTTTCAACACTAACACAAGTGCGAAAAGTGGTTTTTCAACACTAATACAAGTGCGAAAAGTAGTTTTTCAACACTATCACAAGTGCAAAAAGTGTTTTTTCCACACTAATACAAGTGCAAAAGTGGTTTCCTGCACCAACACAAGTGCGAAAAGTGGTTTTTCAACACTAACACAAGTGCGAAAAGTGTTTTTTCAACACTATCACAAGTGCAAAAAGTGTTTTTTCCACACTAATACAAGAGCAAAAGTGGTTTCCTGCACCAACACAAGTGCGAAAAGTGGTTTTTCAACACTAACACAAGTGCGAAAAGTGGTTTTTCAACACTAACACAAGTGCGAAAAGTGGTTTTTCAACACTATCACAAGTGCAAAAAGTGTTTTTTCCACACTAATACAAGTGCAAAAGTGGTTTCCTGCACCAACACAAGTGCGAAAAGTGGTTTTTCAACACTAACACAAGTGCGAAAAGTGGTTTTTCAACACTATCACAAGTGCAAAAAGTGTTTTTTCCACACTAATACAAGTGCGAAAAGTGGTTTTTCAACACTAACACAAGTGCAAAAAGTGGTTTTTCCACACTAATACAAGTGCAAAAGTGGTTTCCTGCACCAACACAAGTGCGAAAAGTGGTTTTTCAACACTAACACAAGTGCGAAATGTGGTTTTTCAACACTATCACAAGTGCAAAAAGTGTTTTTTCCACACTAATACAAGTGCAAAAGTGGTTTCCTGCACCAACACAAGTGCGAAAAGTGGTTTTTCAACACTAACACAAGTGCGAAAAGGGGTTTTTCAACACTAACACAAGTGCGAAAAGTGGTTTTTCCACACTAATACAAGTGCAAAAGTAGTTTCCTGCACCAACACAAGTGCGAAAAGTGGTGTTTCAACACTAACACAAGTGCGAAAAGTGGTTTTTCCACACTAATACAAGTGCAAAAGTGGTTTCCTGCACCAACACAAGTGCGAAAAGTGGTTTTTCAACACTAACACAAGTGCGAAAAGTGGTTTTCCAACACTAACACAAGTGCGAAAAGTGGTTTTTCAACACTATCACAAGTGCAAAAAGTGTTTTTTCCACACTAATACAAGTGCAAAAGTGGTTTCCTGCACCAACACAAGTGCGAAAAGTGGTTTTTCAACACTAACACAAGTGCGAAAAGTGGTTCTTCAACACTATCACAAGTGCGAAAAGTGGTTTTTCCACACTAATACAAGTGCAAAAGTGGTTTCCTGCACCAACACAAGTGCGAAAAGTGATTTTTCAACACTAACACAAGTGCGAAAAGTGGTTTTTCAACACTATCACAAGTGCAAAAAGTGTTTTTTCCACACTAATACAAGTGTAAAAGTGGTTTCCGGCACCAACACAAGTGCGAAAAGTGGTTTTTCAACACTAACACAAGTGCGAAAAGTGGGTTTTCAACACTAACACAAGTGTGAAAAGTGTTTTTTCCACACCAATACAAGTGCAAAAGTGGTTTCCTGCACCAACACAAGTGCGAAAAGTGGTTTTTCAACACTAACACAAGTGCGAAAAGTGGTTTTTCAACACTAACACAAGTGTGAAAAGTGGTTTTGCCACACTAATACAAGTGCAAAAGTGGTTTCCTGCACCAACACAAGTGCGAAAAGTGGTTTTTCAACACTAACACAAGTGCGAAAAGTGGTTTTTCAACACTATCACAAGTGCAAAAAGTGTTTTTTCCACACTAATACAAGTGCAAAAGTGGTTTCCTGCACCAACACAAGTGCGAAAAGTGGTTTTTCAACACTAACACAAGTGCGAAAAGGGGTTTTTCAACACTAACACAAGTGCGAAAAGTGGTTTTTCCACACTAATACAAGTGCAAAAGTAGTTTCCTGCACCAACACAAGTGCGAAAAGTGGTGTTTCAACACTAACACAAGTGCGAAAAGTGGTTTTTCCACACTAATACAAGTGCAAAAGTGGTTTCCTGCACCAACACAAGTGCGAAAAGTGGTTTTTCAACACTAACACAAGTGCGAAAAGTGGTTTTCCAACACTAACACAAGTGCGAAAAGTGGTTTTTCAACACTATCACAAGTGCAAAAAGTGTTTTTTCCACACTAATACAAGTGCAAAAGTGGTTTCCTGCACCAACACAAGTGCGAAAAGTGGTTTTTCAACACTAACACAAGTGCGAAAAGTGGTTCTTCAACACTATCACAAGTGCAAAAAGTGGTTTTTCCACACTAATACAAGTGCAAAAGTGGTTTCCTGCACCAACACAAGTGCGAAAAGTGATTTTTCAACACTAACACAAGTGCGAAAAGTGGTTTTTCAACACTATCACAAGTGCAAAAAGTGTTTTTTCCACACTAATACAAGTGTAAAAGTGGTTTCCTGCACCAACACAAGTGCGAAAAGTGGTTTTTCAACACTAACACAAGTGCGAAAAGTGGGTTTTCAACACTAACACAAGTGTGAAAAGTGTTTTTTCCACACCAATACAAGTGCAAAAGTGGTTTCCTGCACCAACACAAGTGCGAAAAGTGGTTTTTCAACACTAACACAAGTGCGAAAAGTGGTTTTTCAACACTAACACAAGTGCGAAAAGTGGTTTTGCCACACTAATACAAGTGCAAAAGTGGTTTCCTGCACCAACACAAGTGCGAAAAGTGGTTTTTCAACACTAACACAAGTGCGAAAAGTGGTTTTTCAACACTATCACAAGTGCGAAAAGTGGTTTTGCCACACTAATACAAGTGCAAAAGTGGTTTCCTGCACCAACACAAGTGCGAAAAGTGGTTTTTCAACACTAACACAAGTGCGAAAAGTGGTTTTTCAACACTAACACAAGTGCAAAAAGTGTTTTTTCCACACTAATACAAGTGTAAAAGTGGTTTCCGGCACCAACACAAGTGCGAAAAGTGGTTTTTCAACACTAACACAAGTGCGAAAAGTGGGTTTTCAACACTAACACAAGTGTGAAAAGTGTTTTTTCCACACCAATACAAGTGCAAAAGTGGTTTCCTGCACCAACACAAGTGCGAAAAGTGGTTTTTCAACACTAACACAAGTGCGAAAAGTGGTTTTTCAACACTAACACAAGTGTGAAAAGTGGTTTTGCCACACTAATACAAGTGCAAAAGTGGTTTCCTGCACCAACACAAGTGCGAAAAGTGGTTTTTCAACACTAACACAAGTGCGAAAAGTGGTTTTTCAACACTATCACAAGTGCAAAAAGTGTTTTTTCCACACTAATACAAGTGCAAAAGTGGTTTCCTGCACCAACACAAGTGCGAAAAGTGGTTTTTCAACACTAACACAAGTGCGAAAAGGGGTTTTTCAACACTAACACAAGTGCGAAAAGTGGTTTTTCCACACTAATACAAGTGCAAAAGTAGTTTCCTGCACCAACACAAGTGCGAAAAGTGGTGTTTCAACACTAACACAAGTGCGAAAAGTGGTTTTTCCACACTAATACAAGTGCAAAAGTGGTTTCCTGCACCAACACAAGTGCGAAAAGTGGTTTTTCAACACTAACACAAGTGCGAAAAGTGGTTTTCCAACACTAACACAAGTGCGAAAAGTGGTTTTTCAACACTATCACAAGTGCAAAAAGTGTTTTTTCCACACTAATACAAGTGCAAAAGTGGTTTCCTGCACCAACACAAGTGCGAAAAGTGGTTTTTCAACACTAACACAAGTGCGAAAAGTGGTTCTTCAACACTATCACAAGTGCAAAAAGTGGTTTTTCCACACTAATACAAGTGCAAAAGTGGTTTCCTGCACCAACACAAGTGCGAAAAGTGATTTTTCAACACTAACACAAGTGCGAAAAGTGGTTTTTCAACACTATCACAAGTGCAAAAAGTGTTTTTTCCACACTAATACAAGTGTAAAAGTGGTTTCCTGCACCAACACAAGTGCGAAAAGTGGTTTTTCAACACTAACACAAGTGCGAAAAGTGGTTTTTCAACACTATCACAAGTGCAAAAAGTGTTTTTTCCACACTAATACAAGTGTAAAAGTGGTTTCCTGCACCAACACAAGTGCGAAAAGTGGTTTTTCAACACTAACACAAGTGCGAAAAGTGGGTTTTCAACACTAACACAAGTGTGAAAAGTGTTTTTTCCACACCAATACAAGTGCAAAAGTGGTTTCCTGCACCAACACAAGTGCGAAAAGTGGTTTTTCAACACTAACACAAGTGCGAAAAGTGGTTTTTCAACACTATCACAAGTGCAAAAAGTGTTTTTTCCACACTAATACAAGAGCAAAAGTGGTTTCCTGCACCAACACAAGTGCGAAAAGTGGTTTTTCAACACTAACACAAGTGCGAAAAGTGGTTTTTCAACACTAACACAAGTGCGAAAAGTGGTTTTTCAACACTATCACAAGTGCAAAAAGTGTTTTTTCCACACTAATACAAGTGCAAAAGTGGTTTCCTGCACCAACACAAGTGCGAAAAGTGGTTTTTCAACACTAACACAAGTGCGAAAAGTGGTTTTTCAACACTATCACAAGTGCAAAAAGTGTTTTTTCCACACTAATACAAGTGCGAAAAGTGGTTTTTCAACACTAACACAAGTGCGAAAAGTGGTTTTTCCACACTAATACAAGTGCAAAAGTGGTTTCCTGCACCAACACAAGTGCGAAAAGTGGTTTTTCAACACTAACACAAGTGCGAAATGTGGTTTTTCAACACTATCACAAGTGCAAAAAGTGTTTTTTCCACACTAATACAAGTGCAAAAGTGGTTTCCTGCACCAACACAAGTGCGAAAAGTGGTTTTTCAACACTAACACAAGTGCGAATAGGGGTTTTTCAACACTAACACAAGTGCGAAAAGTGGTTTTTCCACACTAATACAAGTGCAAAAGTAGTTTCCTGCACCAACACAAGTGCGAAAAGTGGTGTTTCAACACTAACACAAGTGCGAAAAGTGGTTTTTCAACACTAATACAAGTGCGAAAAGTAGTTTTTCAACACTATCACAAGTGCAAAAAGTGTTTTTTCCACACTAATACAAGTGCAAAAGTGGTTTCCTGCACCAACACAAGTGCGAAAAGTGGTTTTTCAACACTAACACAAGTGCGAAAAGTGTTTTTTCAACACTATCACAAGTGCAAAAAGTGTTTTTTCCACACTAATACAAGAGCAAAAGTGGTTTCCTGCACCAACACAAGTGCGAAAAGTGGTTTTTCAACACTAACACAAGTGCGAAAAGTGGTTTTTCAAC
Organism: Myxine glutinosa; assembly: GCF_964187855.1. NCBI lineage: Eukaryota > Metazoa > Chordata > Myxini > Myxiniformes > Myxinidae > Myxine > Myxine glutinosa. The sequence goes on along the minus strand of NW_027618902.1, from coordinate 34,513 downwards.
ACTAACACAAGTGCGAAAAGTGGTTTTTCAACACTATCACAAGTGCAAAAAGTGTTTTTTCCACACTAATACAAGTGCAAAAGTGGTTTCCTGCACCAACACAAGTGCGAAAAGTGGTTTTTCAACACTAACACAAGTGCGAAAAGTGGTTTTTCAACACTATCACAAGTGCAAAAAGTGTTTTTTCCACACTAATACAAGTGCGAAAAGTGGTTTTTCAACACTAACACAAGTGCAAAAAGTGGTTTTTCCACACTAATACAAGTGCAAAAGTGGTTTCCTGCACCAACACAAGTGCGAAAAGTGGTTTTTCAACACTAACACAAGTGCGAAATGTGGTTTTTCAACACTATCACAAGTGCAAAAAGTGTTTTTTCCACACTAATACAAGTGCAAAAGTGGTTTCCTGCACCAACACAAGTGCGAAAAGTGGTTTTTCAACACTAACACAAGTGCGAAAAGGGGTTTTTCAACACTAACACAAGTGCGAAAAGTGGTTTTTCCACACTAATACAAGTGCAAAAGTAGTTTCCTGCACCAACACAAGTGCGAAAAGTGGTGTTTCAACACTAACACAAGTGCGAAAAGTGGTTTTTCCACACTAATACAAGTGCAAAAGTGGTTTCCTGCACCAACACAAGTGCGAAAAGTGGTTTTTCAACACTAACACAAGTGCGAAAAGTGGTTTTCCAACACTAACACAAGTGCGAAAAGTGGTTTTTCAACACTATCACAAGTGCAAAAAGTGTTTTTTCCACACTAATACAAGTGCAAAAGTGGTTTCCTGCACCAACACAAGTGCGAAAAGTGGTTTTTCAACACTAACACAAGTGCGAAAAGTGGTTCTTCAACACTATCACAAGTGCGAAAAGTGGTTTTTCCACACTAATACAAGTGCAAAAGTGGTTTCCTGCACCAACACAAGTGCGAAAAGTGATTTTTCAACACTAACACAAGTGCGAAAAGTGGTTTTTCAACACTATCACAAGTGCAAAAAGTGTTTTTTCCACACTAATACAAGTGTAAAAGTGGTTTCCGGCACCAACACAAGTGCGAAAAGTGGTTTTTCAACACTAACACAAGTGCGAAAAGTGGGTTTTCAACACTAACACAAGTGTGAAAAGTGTTTTTTCCACACCAATACAAGTGCAAAAGTGGTTTCCTGCACCAACACAAGTGCGAAAAGTGGTTTTTCAACACTAACACAAGTGCGAAAAGTGGTTTTTCAACACTAACACAAGTGTGAAAAGTGGTTTTGCCACACTAATACAAGTGCAAAAGTGGTTTCCTGCACCAACACAAGTGCGAAAAGTGGTTTTTCAACACTAACACAAGTGCGAAAAGTGGTTTTTCAACACTATCACAAGTGCAAAAAGTGTTTTTTCCACACTAATACAAGTGCAAAAGTGGTTTCCTGCACCAACACAAGTGCGAAAAGTGGTTTTTCAACACTAACACAAGTGCGAAAAGGGGTTTTTCAACACTAACACAAGTGCGAAAAGTGGTTTTTCCACACTAATACAAGTGCAAAAGTAGTTTCCTGCACCAACACAAGTGCGAAAAGTGGTGTTTCAACACTAACACAAGTGCGAAAAGTGGTTTTTCCACACTAATACAAGTGCAAAAGTGGTTTCCTGCACCAACACAAGTGCGAAAAGTGGTTTTTCAACACTAACACAAGTGCGAAAAGTGGTTTTCCAACACTAACACAAGTGCGAAAAGTGGTTTTTCAACACTATCACAAGTGCAAAAAGTGTTTTTTCCACACTAATACAAGTGCAAAAGTGGTTTCCTGCACCAACACAAGTGCGAAAAGTGGTTTTTCAACACTAACACAAGTGCGAAAAGTGGTTCTTCAACACTATCACAAGTGCAAAAAGTGGTTTTTCCACACTAATACAAGTGCAAAAGTGGTTTCCTGCACCAACACAAGTGCGAAAAGTGATTTTTCAACACTAACACAAGTGCGAAAAGTGGTTTTTCAACACTATCACAAGTGCAAAAAGTGTTTTTTCCACACTAATACAAGTGTAAAAGTGGTTTCCTGCACCAACACAAGTGCGAAAAGTGGTTTTTCAACACTAACACAAGTGCGAAAAGTGGGTTTTCAACACTAACACAAGTGTGAAAAGTGTTTTTTCCACACCAATACAAGTGCAAAAGTGGTTTCCTGCACCAACACAAGTGCGAAAAGTGGTTTTTCAACACTAACACAAGTGCGAAAAGTGGTTTTTCAACACTAACACAAGTGCGAAAAGTGGTTTTGCCACACTAATACAAGTGCAAAAGTGGTTTCCTGCACCAACACAAGTGCGAAAAGTGGTTTTTCAACACTAACACAAGTGCGAAAAGTGGTTTTTCAACACTATCACAAGTGCAAAAAGTGTTTTTTCCACACTAATACAAGTGCAAAAGTGGTTTCCTGCACCAACACAAGTGCGAAAAGTGGTTTTTCAACACTAACACAAGTGCGAAAAGGGGTTTTTCAACACTAACACAAGTGCGAAAAGTGGTTTTTCCACACTAATACAAGTGCAAAAGTAGTTTCCTGCACCAACACAAGTGCGAAAAGTGGTGTTTCAACACTAACACAAGTGCGAAAAGTGGTTTTTCCACACTAATACAAGTGCAAAAGTGGTTTCCTGCACCAACACAAGTGCGAAAAGTGGTTTTTCAACACTAACACAAGTGCGAAAAGTGGTTTTCCAACACTAACACAAGTGCGAAAAGTGGTTTTTCAACACTATCACAAGTGCAAAAAGTGTTTTTTCCACACTAATACAAGTGCAAAAGTGGTTTCCTGCACCAACACAAGTGCGAAAAGTGGTTTTTCAACACTAACACAAGTGCGAAAAGTGGTTCTTCAACACTATCACAAGTGCAAAAAGTGGTTTTTCCACACTAATACAAGTGCAAAAGTGGTTTCCTGCACCAACACAAGTGCGAAAAGTGATTTTTCAACACTAACACAAGTGCGAAAAGTGGTTTTTCAACACTATCACAAGTGCAAAAAGTGTTTTTTCCACACTAATACAAGTGTAAAAGTGGTTTCCTGCACCAACACAAGTGCGAAAAGTGGTTTTTCAACACTAACACAAGTGCGAAAAGTGGGTTTTCAACACTAACACAAGTGTGAAAAGTGTTTTTTCCACACCAATACAAGTGCAAAAGTGGTTTCCTGCACCAACACAAGTGCGAAAAGTGGTTTTTCAACACTAACACAAGTGCGAAAAGTGGTTTTTCAACACTAACACAAGTGCGAAAAGTGGTTTTGCCACACTAATACAAGTGCAAAAGTGGTTTCCTGCACCAACACAAGTGCGAAAAGTGGTTTTTCAACACTAACACAAGTGCGAAAAGTGGTTTTTCAACACTACCACAAGTGCGAAAAGTGGTTTTTCAACACTATCACAAGTGCAAAAAGTGTTTTTTCCACACTAATACAAGTGCAAAAGTGGTTTCCTGCACCAACACAAGTGCGAAAAGTGGTTTTTCAACACTAACACAAGTGCGAAAAGTGGTTTTTCAACACTAACACAATTGCGAAAAGTGTTTTTTCCACACTAATACAAGTGCAAAAGTGGTTTCCTGCACCAACACAAGTGCGAAAAGTGGTTTTTCAACACCAACACAAGTGCGAAAAGTTGTTTTTCAACACCATCACAAGTGCAAAAAGTGTTTTTTCCACACTAATACAAGTGCAAAAGTGGTTTCCTGCACCAACACAAATGCGAAAAGTGGTTTTTCAACACTAACACAAGTGCGGAAAGTGGTTTTTCAACACTAACACAAGTGCGAAAAGTGGTTTTTCAACACTATCACAAGTGCAAAAAGTGTTTTTTCCACACTAATACAAGTGCAAAAGTGGTTTCCTGCACCAGCACAAGTGCGAAAAGTGGTTTTTCAACACTAACACAAGTGCGAAAAGTGGTTTTTCAACACTAACACAAGTGCGAAAAGTGGTTTTTCCACACTAATACAAGTGCAAAAGTGGTTTCCTGCACCAACACAAGTGTGAAAAGTGGTTTTTCAACACTAACACAAGTGCGAAAAGTGGTTTCCTGCACCAACACAAGTGCGAAAAGTGATTTTTCAACACTAACACAAGTGCGAAAAGTGGTTTTTCAACACTATCACAAGTGTAAAAAGTGTTTTTTCCACACTAATACAAGTGTAAAAGTGGTTTCCTGCACCAACACAAGTGCGAAAAGTGGTTTTTCAACACTAACACAAGTGCGAAAAGTGGGTTTTCAACACTAACACAAGTGTGAAAAGTGTTTTTTCCACACCAATACAAGTGCAAAAGTGGTTTCCTGCACCAACACAAGTGCGAAAAGTGGTTTTTCAACACTAACACAAGTGCGAAAAGTGGTTTTTCAACACTATCACAAGTGCAAAAAGTGTTTTTTCCACACTAATACAAGAGCAAAAGTGGTTTCCTGCACCAACACAAGTGCGAAAAGTGGTTTTTCAACACTAACACAAGTGCGAAAAGTGGTTTTTCAACACTAACACAAGTGCGAAAAGTGGTTTTTCAACACTATCACAAGTGCAAAAAGTGTTTTTTCCACACTAATACAAGTGCAAAAGTGGTTTCCTGCACCAACACAAGTGCGAAAAGTGGTTTTTCAACACTAACACAAGTGCGAAAAGTGGTTTTTCAACACTATCACAAGTGCAAAAAGTGTTTTTTCCACACTAATACAAGTGCGAAAAGTGGTTTTTCAACACTAACACAAGTGCGAAAAGTGGTTTTTCCACACTAATACAAGTGCAAAAGTGGTTTCCTGCACCAACACAAGTGCGAAAAGTGGTTTTTCAACACTAACACAAGTGCGAAATGTGGTTTTTCAACACTATCACAAGTGCAAAAAGTGTTTTTTCCACACTAATACAAGTGCAAAAGTGGTTTCCTGCACCAACACAAGTGCGAAAAGTGGTTTTTCAACACTAACACAAGTGCGAAAAGTGGTTTTTCCACACTAATACAAGTGCAAAAGTAGTTTCCTGCACCAACACAAGTGCGAAAAGTGGTGTTTCAACACTAACACAAGTGCGAAAAGTGGTTTTTCAACACTAATACAAGTGCGAAAAGTAGTTTTTCAACACTATCACAAGTGCAAAAAGTGTTTTTTCCACACTAATACAAGTGCAAAAGTGGTTTCCTGCACCAACACAAGTGCGAAAAGTGGTTTTTCAACACTAACACAAGTGCGAAAAGTGGTTTTTCAACACTATCACAAGTGCAAAAAGTGTTTTTTCCACACTAATACAAGAGCAAAAGTGGTTTCCTGCACCAACACAAGTGCGAAAAGTGGTTTTTCAACACTAACACAAGTGCGAAAAGTGGTTTTTCAACACTAACACAAGTGCGAAAAGTGGTTTTTCAACACTATCACAAGTGCAAAAAGTGTTTTTTCCACACTAATACAAGTGCAAAAGTGGTTTCCTGCACCAACACAAGTGCGAAAAGTGGTTTTTCAACACTAACACAAGTGCGAAAAGTGGTTTTTCAACACTATCACAAGTGCAAAAAGTGTTTTTTCCACACTAATACAAGTGCGAAAAGTGGTTTTTCAACACTAACACAAGTGCAAAAAGTGGTTTTTCCACACTAATACAAGTGCAAAAGTGGTTTCCTGCACCAACACAAGTGCGAAAAGTGGTTTTTCAACACTAACACAAGTGCGAAATGTGGTTTTTCAACACTATCACAAGTGCAAAAAGTGTTTTTTCCACACTAATACAAGTGCAAAAGTGGTTTCCTGCACCAACACAAGTGCGAAAAGTGGTTTTTCAACACTAACACAAGTGCGAAAAGGGGTTTTTCAACACTAACACAAGTGCGAAAAGTGGTTTTTCCACACTAATACAAGTGCAAAAGTAGTTTCCTGCACCAACACAAGTGCGAAAAGTGGTGTTTCAACACTAACACAAGTGCGAAAAGTGGTTTTTCAACACTAATACAAGTGCGAAAAGTGGTTTTTCAACACTATCACAAGTGCAAAAAGTGTTTTTTCCACACTAATACAAGTGCAAAAGTCGTTTCCTGCACCAACACAAGTGCGAAAAGTGGTTTTTCAACACTAACACAAGTGCGAAAAGTGGTTTTCCAACACTAACACAAGTGCGAAAAGTGGTTTTTCAACACTATCACAAGTGCAAAAAGTGTTTTTTCCACACTAATACAAGTGCAAAAGTGGTTTCCTGCACCAACACAAGTGCGAAAAGTGGTTTTTCAACACTAACACAAGTGCGAAAAGTGGTTCTTCAACACTATCACAAGTGCAAAAAGTGGTTTTTCCACACTAATACAAGTGCAAAAGTGGTTTCCTGCACCAACACAACTGCGAAAAGTGATTTTTCAACACTAACACAAGTGCGAAAAGTGGTTTTTCAACACTATCACAAGTGCAAAAAGTGTTTTTTCCACACTAATACAAGTGTAAAAGTGGTTTCCGGCACCAACACAAGTGCGAAAAGTGGTTTTTCAACACTAACACAAGTGCGAAAAGTGGGTTTTCAACACTAACACAAGTGTGAAAAGTGTTTTTTCCACACCAATACAAGTGCAAAAGTGGTTTCCTGCACCAACACAAGTGCGAAAAGTGGTTTTTCAACACTAACACAAGTGCGAAAAGTGGTTTTTCAACACTAACACAAGTGCGAAAAGTGGTTTTGCCACACTAATACAAGTGCAAAAGTGGTTTCCTGCACCAACACAAGTGCGAAAAGTGGTTTTTCAACACTAACACAAGTGCGAAAAGTGGTTTTTCAACACTATCACAAGTGCAAAAAGTGTTTTTTCCACACTAATACAAGTGCAAAAGTGGTTTCCTGCACCAACACAAGTGCGAAAAGTGGTTTTTCAACACTAACACAAGTGCGAAAAGGGGTTTTTCAACACTAACACAAGTGCGAAAAGTGGTTTTTCCACACTAATACAAGTGCAAAAGTAGTTTCCTGCACCAACACAAGTGCGAAAAGTGGTGTTTCAACACTAACACAAGTGCGAAAAGTGGTTTTTCCACACTAATACAAGTGCAAAAGTGGTTTCCTGCACCAACACAAGTGCGAAAAGTGGTTTTTCAACACTAACACAAGTGCGAAAAGTGGTTTTCCAACACTAACACAAGTGCGAAAAGTGGTTTTTCAACACTATCACAAGTGCAAAAAGTGTTTTTTCCACACTAATACAAGTGCAAAAGTGGTTTCCTGCACCAACACAAGTGCGAAAAGTGGTTTTTCAACACTAACACAAGTGCGAAAAGTGGTTCTTCAACACTATCACAAGTGCAAAAAGTGGTTTTTCCACACTAATACAAGTGCAAAAGTGGTTTCCTGCACCAACACAAGTGCGAAAAGTGATTTTTCAACACTAACACAAGTGCGAAAAGTGGTTTTTCAACACTATCACAAGTGCAAAAAGTGTTTTTTCCACACTAATACAAGTGTAAAAGTGGTTTCCTGCACCAACACAAGTGCGAAAAGTGGTTTTTCAACACTAACACAAGTGCGAAAAGTGGGTTTTCAACACTAACACAAGTGTGAAAAGTGTTTTTTCCACACCAATACAAGTGCAAAAGTGGTTTCCTGCACCAACACAAGTGCGAAAAGTGGTTTTTCAACACTAACACAAGTGCGAAAAGTGGTTTTTCAACACTAACACAAGTGCGAAAAGTGGTTTTGCCACACTAATACAAGTGCAAAAGTGGTTTCCTGCACCAACACAAGTGCGAAAAGTGGTTTTTCAACACTAACACAAGTGCGAAAAGTGGTTTTTCAACACTATCACAAGTGCAAAAAGTGTTTTTTCCACACTAATACAAGTGCAAAAGTGGTTTCCTGCACCAACACAAGTGCGAAAAGTGGTTTTTCAACACTAACACAAGTGCGAAAAGGGGTTTTTCAACACTAACACAAGTGCGAAAAGTGGTTTTTCCACACTAATACAAGTGCAAAAGTAGTTTCCTGCACCAACACAAGTGCGAAAAGTGGTGTTTCAACACTAACACAAGTGCGAAAAGTGGTTTTTCCACACTAATACAAGTGCAAAAGTGGTTTCCTGCACCAACACAAGTGCGAAAAGTGGTTTTTCAACACTAACACAAGTGCGAAAAGTGGTTTTCCAACACTAACACAAGTGCGAAAAGTGGTTTTTCAACACTATCACAAGTGCAAAAAGTGTTTTTTCCACACTAATACAAGTGCAAAAGTGGTTTCCTGCACCAACACAAGTGCGAAAAGTGGTTTTTCAACACTAACACAAGTGCGAAAAGTGGTTCTTCAACACTATCACAAGTGCAAAAAGTGGTTTTTCCACACTAATACAAGTGCAAAAGTGGTTTCCTGCACCAACACAAGTGCGAAAAGTGATTTTTCAACACTAACACAAGTGCGAAAAGTGGTTTTTCAACACTATCACAAGTGCAAAAAGTGTTTTTTCCACACTAATACAAGTGTAAAAGTGGTTTCCTGCACCAACACAAGTGCGAAAAGTGGTTTTTCAACACTAACACAAGTGCGAAAAGTGGGTTTTCAACACTAACACAAGTGTGAAAAGTGTTTTTTCCACACCAATACAAGTGCAAAAGTGGTTTCCTGCACCAACACAAGTGCGAAAAGTGGTTTTTCAACACTAACACAAGTGCGAAAAGTGGTTTTTCAACACGAACACAAGTGCGAAAAGTGGTTTTGCCACACTAATACAAGTGCAAAAGTGGTTTCCTGCACCAACACAAGTGCGAAAAGTGGTTTTTCAACACTAACACAAGTGCGAAAAGTGGTTTTTCAACACTACCACAAGTGCGAAAAGTGGTTTTTCAACACTATCACAAGTGCAAAAAGTGTTTTTTCCACACTAATACAAGTGCAAAAGTGGTTTCCTACACCAACACAAGTGCGAAAAGTGGTTTTTCAACACTAACACAAGTGCGAAAAGTGGTTTTTCAACACTAACACAATTGCGAAAAGTGTTTTTTTCCACACTAATACAAGTGCAAAAGTGGTTTCCTGCACCAACACAAGTGCGAAAAGTGGTTTTTCAACACCAACACAAGTGCGAAAAGTTGTTTTTCAACACCATCACAAGTGCAAAAAGTGTTTTTTCCACACTAATACAAGTGCAAAAGTGGTTTCCTGCACCAACACAAATGCGAAAAGTGGTTTTTCAACACTAACACAAGTGCGGAAAGTGGTTTTTTCAACACTAACACAAGTGCGAAAAGTGGGTTTTTCAACACTATCACAAGTGCAAAAAGTGTTTTTTCCACACTAATACAAGTGCAAAAGTGGTTTCCTGCACCAGCACAAGTGCGAAAAGTGGTTTTTCAACACTAACACAAGTGCGAAAAGTGGTTTTTCAACACTAACACAAGTGCGAAAAGTGGTTTTTCCACACTAATACAAGTGCAAAAGTGGTTTCCTGCACCAACACAAGTGTGAAAAGTGGTTTTTCAACACTAACACAAGTGCGAAAAGTGGTTTCCTGCACCAACACAAGTGCGAAAAGTGATTTTTCAACACTAACACAAGTGCGAAAAGTGGTTTTTCAACACTATCACAAGTGTAAAAAGTGTTTTTTCCACACTAATACAAGTGTAAAAGTGGTTTCCTGCACCAACACAAGTGCGAAAAGTGGTTTTTCAACACTAACACAAGTGCGAAAAGTGGGTTTTCAACACTAACACAAGTGTGAAAAGTGTTTTTTCCACACCAATACAAGTGCAAAAGTAGTTTCCTGCACCAACACAAGTGCGAAAAGTGGTGTTTCAACACTATCACAAGTGCAAAAAGTGTTTTTTCCACACTAATACAAGTGCAAAAGTGGTTTCCTGCACCAACACAAGTGCGAAAAGTGGTTTTTCAACACTAACACAAGTGCGAAAAGTGGTTTTTCAACACTATCACAAGTGCAAAAAGTGTTTTTTCCACACTAATACAAGAGCAAAAGTGGTTTCCTGCACCAACACAAGTGCGAAAAGTGGTTTTTCAACACTAACACAAGTGCGAAAAGTGGTTTTTCAACACTAACACAAGTGCGAAAAGTGGTTTTTCAACACTATCACAAGTGCAAAAAGTGTTTTTTCCACACTAATACAAGTGCAAAAGTGGTTTCCTGCACCAACACAAGTGCGAAAAGTGGTTTTTCAACACTAACACAAGTGTGAAAAGTGGTTTTTCAACACTATCACAAGTGCAAAAAGTGTTTTTTCCACACTAATACAAGTGCGAAAAGTGGTTTTTCAACACTAACACAAGTGCAAAAAGTGGTTTTTCCACACTAATACAAGTGCAAAAGTGGTTTCCTGCACCAACACAAGTGCGAAAAGTGGTTTTTCAACACTAACACAAGTGCGAAATGTGGTTTTTCAACACTATCACAAGTGCAAAAAGTGTTTTTTCCACACTAATACAAGTGCAAAAGTGGTTTCCTGCACCAACACAAGTGCGAAAAGTGGTTTTTCAACACTAACACAAGTGCGAAAAGGGGTTTTTCAACACTAACACAAGTGCGAAAAGTGGTTTTTCCACACTAATACAAGTGCAAAAGTAGTTTCCTGCACCAACACAAGTGCGAAAAGTGGTGTTTCAACACTAACACAAGTGCGAAAAGTGGTTTTTCAACACTAATACAAGTGCGAAAAGTGGTTTTTCAACACTATCACAAGTGCAAAAAGTGTTTTTTCCACACTAATACAAGTGCAAAAGTCGTTTCCTGCACCAACACAAGTGCGAAAAGTGGTTTTTCAACACTAACACAAGTGCGAAAAGTGTTTTTTCAACACTAACACAAGTGCGAAAAGTGGTTTTTCAACACTATCACAAGTGCAAAAAGTGTTTTTTCCACACTAATACAAGTGCAAAAGTGGTTTCCTGCACCAACACAAGTGCGAAAAGCAGTTTTTCAACACTAACACAAGTGCAAAAAGTGGTTTTTCAACACTAACACAAGTGATAAAAGTGGTTTTTCCACACTAATACAAGTGCAAAAGTGGTTTCCTGCACCAACACAAGTGCGAAAAGTGGTTTTTCAACACTAACACAAGTGCGAAAAGTGGTTTTTCAACACTAACACAAGTGCGGAAAGTGGTTTTTCAACACTATCACAAGTGTAAAAAGTGTTTTTCCACACTAATACAAGTGCAAAAGTGGTTTCCTGCACCAACACAAGTGCGAAAAGTGGTTTTTCAACACTAACACAAGTGCGAAAAGTGGTTTTTCAACACTAACACAAGTGCGAAAAGTGGTTTTGCCACACTAATACAAGTGCAAAAGTGGTTTCCTGCACCAACACAAGTGCGAAAAGTGGTTTTTCAACACTAACACAAGTGCGAAAAGTGGTTTTTCAACACTAACACAAGTGCGAAAAGTGGTTTTGCCACACTAATACAAGTGCAAAAGTGGTTTCCTGCACCAACACAAGTGCGAAAAGTGGTTTTTCAACACTAACACAAGTGCGAAAAGTGGTTTTTCAACACTAACACAAGTGCGAAAAGTGGTTTTTCAACACTAACACAAGTGCGAAAAGTGGTTTTTCAACACTACCACAAGTGCGAAAAGTGGTTTTTCAACACTATCACAAGTGCAAAAAGTGTTTTTTCCACACTAATACAAGTGCAAAAGTGGTTTCCTGCACCAACACAAGTGCGAAAAGTGGTTTTTCAACACTAACACAAGTGCGAAAAGTGGTTTTTCAACACTAACACAATTGCGAAAAGTGTTTTTTCCACACTAATACAAGTGCAAAAGTGGTTTCCTGCACCAACACAAGTGCGAAAAGTGGTTTTTCAACACCAACACAAGTGTGAAAAGTTGTTTTTCAACACCATCACAAGTGCAAAAAGTGTTTTTTCCACACTAATACAAGTGCAAAAGTGGTTTCCTGCACCAACACAAATGCTTAAAGTGGTTTTTCAACACCAACACAAGTGCGGAAAGTGGTTTTTCAACACTAACACAAGTGCAAAAAGTGGTTTTTCAACACTATCACAAGTGCAAAAAGTGGTTTTTCCACACTAATACAAGTGCAAAAGTGGTTTCCTGCACCAACACAAGTGCGAAAAGTGGTTTTTCAACACTAACACAAGTGCGAAAAGTGGGTTTTCAACACTAACACAAGTGCGGCAAGTGGTTTTTCAACACTATCACAAGTGTAAAAAGTGTTTTTTCCACACTAATACAAGTGCAAAAGTGGTTTCCTGCACCAACACAAGTGCGAAAAGTGGTTTTTCAACACTAACACAAGTGCGAAAAGTGGTTTTTCAACACTAACACAAGTGCGAAAAGTGGTTTTGCCACACTAATACAAGTGCAAAAGTGGTTTCCTGCACCAACACAAGTGCGAAAAGTGGTTTTTCAACACTAACACAAGTGCGAAAAGTGGTTTTTCAACACTAACACAAGTGCGAAAAGTGGTTTTGCCACACTAATACAAGTGCAAAAGTGGTTTCCTGCACCAACACAAGTGCGAAAAGTGGTTTTTCAACACTAACACAAGTGCGAAAAGTGGTTTTTCAACACTAACACAAGTGCGAAAAGTGGTTTTTCAACACTAACACAAGTGCGAAAAGTGGTTTTTCAACACTACCACAAGTGCGAAAAGTGGTTTTTCAACACTATCACAAGTGCAAAAAGTGTTTTTTCCACACTAATACAAGTGCAAAAGTGGTTTCCTGCACCAACACAAGTGCGAAAAGTGGTTTTTCAACACTAACACAAGTGCGAAAAGTGGTTTTTCAACACTAACACAATTGCGAAAAGTGTTTTTTCCACACTAATACAAGTGCAAAAGTGGTTTCCTGCACCAACACTAGTGCGAAAAGTGGTTTTTCAACACCAACACAAGTGCGAAAAGTTGTTTTTCAACACCATCACAAGTGCAAAAAGTGTTTTTTCCACACTAATACAAGTGCAAAAGTGGTTTCCTGCACCAACACAAATGCGAAAAGTGGTTTTTCAACACTAACACAAGTGCGGAAAGTGGTTTTTCAACACTAACACAAGTGCGAAAAGTGGTTTTTCAACACTATCACAAGTGCAAAAAGTGTTTTTTCCACACTAATACAAGTGCAAAAGTGGTTTCCTGCACCAACACAAGTGCGAAAAGTGGTTTTTCAACACTAACACAAGTGCGAAAAGTGGTTTTTCAACACTAACACAAGTGCGAAAAGTGGTTTTTCCACACTAATACAAGTGCAAAAGTGGTTTCCTGCACCAACACAAGTGCGAAAAGTGGTTTTTCAACACTAACACAAGTGCGAAAAGTGGTTTTCCAACACTAACACAAGTGCGAAAAGTGGTTTTTCAACACTATCACAAGTGCAAAAAGTGTTTTTCCACACTAATACAAGTGCAAAAGTGGTTTCCTGCACCAACACAAGTGCGAAAAGTGGTTTTTCAACACTAACACAAGTGCCAAAAGTGGTTCTTCAACACTATCACAAGTGCGAAAAGTGGTTTTTCCACACTAATACAAGTGCAAAAGTGGTTTCCTGCACCAACACAAGTGCGAAAAGTGATTTTTCAACACTAACACAAGTGCAAAAAGTGGTTTTTCAACACTATCACAAGTGCAAAAAGTGTTTTTTCCACACTAATACAAGTGTAAAAGTGGTTTTCTGCACCAACACAAGTGCGAAAAGTGGTTTTTCAACACTAACACATGTGCGAAAAGTGGGTTTTCAACACTAACACAAGTGTGAAAAGTGTTTTTTCCACACCAATACAAGTGCAAAAGTGGTTTCCTGCACCAACACAAGTGCGAAAAGTGGTTTTTCAACACTAACACAAGTGCGAAAAGTGGTTTTTCAACACTATCACAAGTGCAAAAAGTGTTTTTTCCACACTAATACAAGAGCAAAAGTGGTTTCCTGCACCAACACAAGTGCGAAAAGTGGTTTTTCAACACTAACGCAAGTGCGAAAAGTGGTTTTTCAACACTAACACAAGTGCGAAAAGTGGTTTTTCAACACTATCACAAGTGCAAAAAGTGTTTTTCCACACTAATACAAGTGCAAAAGTGGTTTCCTGCACCAACACAAGTGCGAAAAGTGGTTTTTCAACACTAACACAAGTGCGAAAAGTGGTTTTTCAACACTATCACAAGTGCAAAAAGTGTTTTTTCCACACTAATACAAGTGCGAAAAGTGGTTTTTCAACACTAACACAAGTGCGAAAAGTGGTTTTTCCACACTAATACAAGTGCAAAAGTGGTTTACTGCACCAACACAAGTGCGAAAAGTGGTTTTTCAACACTATCACAAGTGCGAAATGTGGTTTTTCAACACTATCACAAGTGCAAAAAGTGTTTTTTCCACACTAATACAAGTGCAAAAGTGGTTTCCTGCACCAACACAAGTGCGAAAAGTGGTTTTTCAACACTAACACAAGTGCGAAAAGGGGTTTTTCAACACTAACACAAGTGCGAAAAGTGGTTTTTCCACACTAATACAAGTGCAAAAGTAGTCTCCTGCACCAACACAAGTGCGAAAAGTGGTGTTTCAACACTAACACAAGTGCGAAAAGTGGTTTTTCAACACTAATACAAGTGCGAAAAGTAGTTTTTCAACACTATCACAAGTGCAAAAAGTGTTTTTTCCACACTAATACAAGTGCAAAAGTGGTTTCCTGCACCAACACAAGTGCGAAAAGTGGTTTTTCAACACTAACACAAGTGCGAAAAGTGGTTTTTCAACACTATCACAAGTGCAAAAAGTGTTTTTTCCACACTAATACAAGAGCAAAAGTGGTTTCCTGCACCAACACAAGTGCGAAAAGTGGTTTTTCAACACTAACACAAGTGCGAAAAGTGGTTTTTCAACACTAACACAAGTGCGAAAAGTGGTTTTTCAACACTATCACAAGTGCAAAAAGTGTTTTTTCCACACTAATACAAGTGCAAAAGTGGTTTCCTGCACCAACACAAGTGCGAAAAGTGGTTTTTCAACACTAACACAAGTGCGAAAAGTGGTTTTTCAACACTACCACAAGTGCGAAAAGTGGTTTTTCCACACTAATACAAGTGCAAAAGTGGTTTCCTGCACCAACACAAGTGCGAAAAGTGATTTTTCAACACTAACACAAGTGCAAAAAGTGGTTTTTCAACACTATCACAAGTGCAAAAAGTGTTTTTTCCACACTAATACAAGTGTAAAAGTGGTTTTCTGCACCAACACAAGTGCGAAAAGTGGTTTTTCAACACTAACACATGTGCGAAAAGTGGGTTTTCAACACTAACACAAGTGTGAAAAGTGTTTTTTCCACACCAATACAAGTGCAAAAGTGGTTTCCTGCACCAACACAAGTGCGAAAAGTGGTTTTTCAACACTAACACAAGTGCGAAAAGTGGTTTTTCAACACTATCACAAGTGC
This sequence comes from Myxine glutinosa, assembly GCF_964187855.1. NCBI lineage: Eukaryota > Metazoa > Chordata > Myxini > Myxiniformes > Myxinidae > Myxine > Myxine glutinosa. The sequence continues at coordinate 19,141 of NW_027618902.1, read as the reverse complement.
AAAAAGTGTTTTTTCCACACTAATACAAGAGCAAAAGTGGTTTCCTGCACCAACACAAGTGCGAAAAGTGGTTTTTCAACACTAACGCAAGTGCGAAAAGTGGTTTTTCAACACTAACACAAGTGCGAAAAGTGGTTTTTCAACACTATCACAAGTGCAAAAAGTGTTTTTCCACACTAATACAAGTGCAAAAGTGGTTTCCTGCACCAACACAAGTGCGAAAAGTGGTTTTTCAACACTAACACAAGTGCGAAAAGTGGTTTTTCAACACTATCACAAGTGCAAAAAGTGTTTTTTCCACACTAATACAAGTGCGAAAAGTGGTTTTTCAACACTAACACAAGTGCGAAAAGTGGTTTTTCCACACTAATACAAGTGCAAAAGTGGTTTACTGCACCAACACAAGTGCGAAAAGTGGTTTTTCAACACTATCACAAGTGCGAAATGTGGTTTTTCAACACTATCACAAGTGCAAAAAGTGTTTTTTCCACACTAATACAAGTGCAAAAGTGGTTTCCTGCACCAACACAAGTGCGAAAAGTGGTTTTTCAACACTAACACAAGTGCGAAAAGGGGTTTTTCAACACTAACACAAGTGCGAAAAGTGGTTTTTCCACACTAATACAAGTGCAAAAGTAGTCTCCTGCACCAACACAAGTGCGAAAAGTGGTGTTTCAACACTAACACAAGTGCGAAAAGTGGTTTTTCAACACTAATACAAGTGCGAAAAGTAGTTTTTCAACACTATCACAAGTGCAAAAAGTGTTTTTTCCACACTAATACAAGTGCAAAAGTGGTTTCCTGCACCAACACAAGTGCGAAAAGTGGTTTTTCAACACTAACACAAGTGCGAAAAGTGGTTTTTCAACACTATCACAAGTGCAAAAAGTGTTTTTTCCACACTAATACAAGAGCAAAAGTGGTTTCCTGCACCAACACAAGTGCGAAAAGTGGTTTTTCAACACTAACACAAGTGCGAAAAGTGGTTTTTCAACACTAACACAAGTGCGAAAAGTGGTTTTTCAACACTATCACAAGTGCAAAAAGTGTTTTTTCCACACTAATACAAGTGCAAAAGTGGTTTCCTGCACCAACACAAGTGCGAAAAGTGGTTTTTCAACACTAACACAAGTGCGAAAAGTGGTTTTTCAACACTACCACAAGTGCAAAAAGTGTTTTTTCCACACTAATACAAGTGCGAAAAGTGGTTTTTCAACACTAACACAAGTGCAAAAAGTGGTTTTCCCACACTAATACAAGTGCAAAAGTGGTTTCCTGCACCAACACAAGTGCGAAAAGTGGTTTTTCAACACTAACACAAGTGCGAAATGTGGTTATTCAACACTATCACAAGTGCAAAAAGTGTTTTTTCCACACTAATACAAGTGCAAAAGTGGTTTCCTGCACCAACACAAGTGCGAAAAGTGGTTTTTCAACACTAACACAAGTGCGAAAAGGGGTTTTTCAACACTAACACAAGTGCGAAAAGTGGTTTTTCCACACTAATACAAGTGCAAAAGTAGTTTCCTGCACCAACACAAGTGCGAAAAGTGGTGTTTCAACACTAACACAAGTGCGAAAAGTGGTTTTTCAACACTAATACAAGTGCGAAAAGTGGTTTTTCAACACTATCACAAGTGCAAAAAGTGTTTTTTCCACACTAATACAAGTGCAAACGTCGTTTCCTGCACCAACACAAGTGCGAAAAGTGGTTTTTCAACACTAACACAAGTGCGAAAAGTGTTTTTTCAACACTAACACAAGTGCGAAAAGTGGTTTTTCAACACTATCACAAGTGCAAAAAGTGTTTTTTCCACACTAATACAAGTGCAAAAGTGGTTTCCTGCACCAACACAAGTGCGAAAAGCAGTTTTTCAACACTAACACAAGTGCAAAAAGTGGTTTTTCAACACTAACACAAGTGATAAAAGTGGTTTTTCCACACTAATACAAGTGCAAAAGTGGTTTCCTGCACCAACACAAGTGCGAAAAGTGGTTTTTCAACACTAACACAAGTGCGAAAAGTGGTTTTTCAACACTAACACAAGTGCGGAAAGTGGTTTTTCAACACTATCACAAGTGTAAAAAGTGTTTTTTCCACACTAATACAAGTGCAAAAGTGGTTTCCTGCACCAACACAAGTGCGAAAAGTGGTTTTTCAACACTAACACAAGTGCGAAAAGTGGTTTTTCAACACTAACACAAGTGCGAAAAGTGGTTTTGCCACACTAATACAAGTGCAAAAGTGGTTTCCTGCACCAACACAAGTGCGAAAAGTGGTTTTTCAACACTAACACAAGTGCGAAAAGTGGTTTTTCAACACTAACACAAGTGCGAAAAGTGGTTTTGCCACACTAATACAAGTGCAAAAGTGGTTTCCTGCACCAACACAAGTGCGAAAAGTGGTTTTTCAACACTAATACAAGTGCGAAAAGTGGTTTTTCAACACTAACACAAGTGCGAAAAGTGGTTTTTCCACACTAATACAAGTGCAAAAGTGGTTTACTGCACCAACACAAGTGCGAAAAGTGGTTATCAACACTATCACAAGTGCGAAATGTGGTTTTTCAACACTATCACAAGTGCAAAAAGTGTTTTTTCCACACTAATACAAGTGCAAAAGTGGTTTCCTGCACCAACACAAGTGCGAAAAGTGGTTTTTCAACACTAACACAAGTGCGAAAAGGGGTTTTTCAACACTAACACAAGTGCGAAAAGTGGTTTTTCCACACTAATACAAGTGCAAAAGTAGTTTCCTGCACCAACACAAGTGCGAAAAGTGGTGTTTCAACACTAACACAAGTGAGAAAAGTGGTTTTTCAACACTAATACAAGTGCGAAAAGTAGTTTTTCAACACTATCACAAGTGCAAAAAGTGTTTTTTCCACACTAATACAAGTGCAAAAGTGGTTTCCTGCACCAACACAAGTGCGTAAAGTGGTTTTTCAACACTAACACAAGTGCGAAAAGTGGTTTTTCAACACTATCACAAGTGCAAAAAGTGTTTTTTCCACACTAATACAAGAGCAAAAGTGGTTTCCTGCACCAACACAAGTGCGAAAAGTGGTTTTTCAACACTAACACAAGTGCGAAAAGTGGTTTTTCAACACTAACACAAGTGCGAAAAGTGGTTTTTCAACACTATCACAAGTGCAAAAAGTGTTTTTTCCACACTAATACAAGTGCAAAAGTGGTTTCCTGCACCAACACAAGTGCGAAAAGTGGTTTTTCAACACTAACACAAGTGCGAAAAGTGGTTTTTCAACACTACCACAAGTGCAAAAAGTGTTTTTTCCACACTAATACAAGTGCGAAAAGTGGTTTTTCAACACTAACACAAGTGCAAAAAGTGGTTTTTCCACACTAATACAAGTGCAAAAGTGGTTTCCTGCACCAATACAAGTGCGAAAAGTGGTTTTTCAACACTAACACAAGTGCGAAATGTGGTTATTCAACACTATCACAAGTGCAAAAAGTGTTTTTTCCACACTAATACAAGTGCAAAAGTGGTTTCCTGCACCAACACAAGTGCGAAAAGTGGTTTTTCAACACTAACACAAGTGCGAAAAGGGGTTTTTCAACACTAACACAAGTGCGAAAAGTGGTTTTTCCACACTAATACAAGTGCAAAAGTAGTTTCCTGCACCAACACAAGTGCGAAAAGTGGTGTTTCAACACTAACACAAGTGCGAAAAGTGGTTTTTCAACACTAATACAAGTGCGAAAAGTGGTTTTTCAACACTATCACAAGTGCAAAAAGTGTTTTTTCCACACTAATACAAGTGCAAAAGTCGTTTCCTGCACCAACACAAGTGCGAAAAGTGGTTTTTCAACACTAACACAAGTGCGAAAAGTGTTTTTTCAACACTAACACAAGTGCGAAAAGTGGTTTTTCAACACTATCACAAGTGCAAAAAGTGTTTTTTCCACACTAATACAAGTGCAAAAGTGGTTTCCTGCACCAACACAAGTGCGAAAAGCAGTTTTTCAACACTAACACAAGTGCAAAAAGTGGTTTTTCAACACTAACACAAGTGATAAAAGTGGTTTTTCCACACTAATACAAGTGCAAAAGTGGTTTCCTGCACCAACACAAGTGCGAAAAGTGGTTTTTCAACACTAACACAAGTGCGAAAAGTGGTTTTTCAACACTAACACAAGTGCGGAAAGTGGTTTTTCAACACTATCACAAGTGTAAAAAGTGTTTTTTCCACACTAATACAAGTGCAAAAGTGGTTTCCTGCACCAACACAAGTGCGAAAAGTGGTTTTTCAACACTAACACAAGTGCGAAAAGTGGTTTTTCAACACTAACACAAGTGCGAAAAGTGGTTTTGCCACACTAATACAAGTGCAAAAGTGGTTTCCTGCACCAACACAAGTGCGAAAAGTGGTTTTTCAACACTAACACAAGTGCGAAAAGTGGTTTTTCAACACGAACACAAGTGCGAAAAGTGGTTTTGCCACACTAATACAAGTGCAAAAGTGGTTTCCTGCACCAACACAAGTGCGAAAAGTGGTTTTTCAACACTAACACAAGTGCGAAAAGTGGTTTTTCAACACTAACACAAGTGCGAAAAGTGGTTTTTCAACACTAACACAAGTGCGAAAAGTGGTTTTTCAACACTACCACAAGTGCGAAAAGTGGTTTTTCAACACTATCACAAGTGCAAAAAGTGTTTTTTCCACACTAATACAAGTGCAAAAGTGGTTTCCTGCACCAACACAAGTGCGAAAAGTGGTTTTTCAACACTAACACAAGTGCGAAAAGTGGTTTTTCAACACTAACACAATTGCGAAAAGTGTTTTTTCCACACTAATACAAGTGCAAAAGTGGTTTCCTGCACCAACACAAGTGCGAAAAGTGGTTTTTCAACACCAACACAAGTGTGAAAAGTTGTTTTTCAACACCATCACAAGTGCAAAAAGTGTTTTTTCCACACTAATACAAGTGCAAAAGTGGTTTCCTGCACCAACACAAATGCGAAAAGTGGTTTTTCAACACTAACACAAGTGCGGAAAGTGGTTTTTCAACACTAACACAAGTGCAAAAAGTGGTTTTTCAACACTATCACAAGTGCAAAAAGTGTTTTTTCCACACTAATACAAGTGCAAAAGTGGTTTCCTGCACCAACACAAGTGCGAAAAGTGGTTTTTCAACACTAACACAAGTGCGAAAAGTGGGTTTTCAACACTAACACAAGTGCGGCAAGTGGTTTTTCAACACTATCACAAGTGTAAAAAGTGTTTTTTCCACACTAATACAAGTGCAAAAGTGGTTTCCTGCACCAACACAAGTGCGAAAAGTGGTTTTTCAACACTAACACAAGTGCGAAAAGTGGTTTTTCAACACTAAGACAAGTGCGAAAAGTGGTTTTGCCACACTAATACAAGTGCAAAAGTGGTTTCCTGCACCAACACAAGTGCGAAAAGTGGTTTTTCAACACTAACACAAGTGCGAAAAGTGGTTTTTCAACACTAACACAAGTGCGAAAAGTGGTTTTGCCACACTAATACAAGTGCAAAAGTGGTTTCCTGCACCAACACAAGTGCGAAAAGTGGTTTTTCAACACTAACACAAGTGCGAAAAGTGGTTTTTCAACACTAACACAAGTGCGAAAAGTGGTTTTTCAACACTAACACAAGTGCGAAAAGTGGTTTTTCAACACTATCACAAGTGCAAAAAGTGTTTTTTCCACACTAATACAAGTGCAAAAGTGGTTTCCTGCACCAACACAAGTGCGAAAAGTGGTTTTTCAACACTAACACAAGTGCGAAAAGTGGTTTTTCAACACTAACACAATTGCGAAAAGTGTTTTTTCCACACTAATACAAGTGCAAAAGTGGTTTCCTGCACCAACACTAGTGCGAAAAGTGGTTTTTCAACACCAACACAAGTGCGAAAAGTTGTTTTTCAACACCATCACAAGTGCAAAAAGTGTTTTTTCCACACTAATACAAGTGCAAAAGTGGTTTCCTGCACCAACACAAATGCGAAAAGTGGTTTTTCAACACTAACACAAGTGCGGAAAGTGGTTTTTCAACACTAACACAAGTGCGAAAAGTGGTTTTTCAACACTATCACAAGTGCAAAAAGTGTTTTTTCCACACTAATACAAGTGCAAAAGTGGTTTCCTGCACCAACACAAGTGCGAAAAGTGGTTTTTCAACACTAACACAAGTGCGAAAAGTGGTTTTTCAACACTAACACAAGTGCGAAAAGTGGTTTTTCCACACTAATACAAGTGCAAAAGTGGTTTCCTGCACCAACACAAGTGCGAAAAGTGGTTTTTCAACACTAACACAAGTGCGAAAAGTGGTTTTCCAACACTAACACAAGTGCGAAAAGTGGTTTTTCAACACGATCACAAGTGCAAAAAGTGTTTTTTCCACACTAATACAAGTGCAAAAGTGGTTTCCTGCACCAACACAAGTGCGAAAAGTGGTTTTTCAACACTAACACAAGTGCCAAAAGTGGTTCTTCAACACTATCACAAGTGTGAAAAGTGGTTTTTCCACACTAATACAAGTGCAAAAGTGGTTTCCTGCACCAACACAAGTGCGAAAAGTGATTTTTCAACACTAACACAAGTGCAAAAAGTGGTTTTTCAACACTATCACAAGTGCAAAAAGTGTTTTTTCCACACTAATACAAGTGCAAAAGTGGTTTCCTGCACCAACACAAGTGCGAAAAGTGGTTTTTCAACACTAACACAAGTGCGAAAAGTGGTTTTTCAACACTAACACAAGTGCGAAAAGTGGTTTTGCCACACTAATACAAGTGCAAAAGTGGTTTCCTGCACCAACACAAGTGCGAAAAGTGGTTTTTCAACACTAACACAAGTGCGAAAAGTGGTTTTTCAACACTAACACAAGTGCGAAAAGTGGTTTTTCAACACTAACACAAGTGCGAAAAGTGGTTTTTCAACACTACCACAAGTGCGAAAAGTGGTTTTTCAACACTATCACAAGTGCAAAAAGTGTTTTTTCCACACTAATACAAGTGCAAAAGTGGTTTCCTGCACCAACACAAGTGCGAAAAGTGGTTTTTCAACACTAACACAAGTGCGAAAAGTGGTTTTTCAACACTAACACAATTGCGAAAAGTGTTTTTTCCACACTAATACAAGTGCAAAAGTGGTTTCCTGCACCAACACAAGTGCGAAAAGTGGTTTTTCAACACCAACACAAGTGTGAAAAGTTGTTTTTCAACACCATCACAAGTGCAAAAAGTGTTTTTTCCACACTAATACAAGTGCAAAAGTGGTTTCCTGCACCAACACAAATGCGAAAAGTGGTTTTTCAACACTAACACAAGTGCGGAAAGTGGTTTTTCAACACTAACACAAGTGCAAAAAGTGGTTTTTCAACACTATCACAAGTGCAAAAAGTGTTTTTTCCACACTAATACAAGTGCAAAAGTGGTTTCCTGCACCAACACAAGTGCGAAAAGTGGTTTTTCAACACTAACACAAGTGCGAAAAGTGGGTTTTCAACACTAACACAAGTGCGGCAAGTGGTTTTTCAACACTATCACAAGTGTAAAAAGTGTTTTTTCCACACTAATACAAGTGCAAAAGTGGTTTCCTGCACCAACACAAGTGCGAAAAGTGGTTTTTCAACACTAACACAAGTGCGAAAAGTGGTTTTTCAACACTAAGACAAGTGCGAAAAGTGGTTTTGCCACACTAATACAAGTGCAAAAGTGGTTTCCTGCACCAACACAAGTGCGAAAAGTGGTTTTTCAACACTAACACAAGTGCGAAAAGTGGTTTTTCAACACTAACACAAGTGCGAAAAGTGGTTTTGCCACACTAATACAAGTGCAAAAGTGGTTTCCTGCACCAACACAAGTGCGAAAAGTGGTTTTTCAACACTAACACAAGTGCGAAAAGTGGTTTTTCAACACTAACACAAGTGCGAAAAGTGGTTTTTCAACACTAACACAAGTGCGAAAAGTGGTTTTTCAACACTATCACAAGTGCAAAAAGTGTTTTTTCCACACTAATACAAGTGCAAAAGTGGTTTCCTGCACCAACACAAGTGCGAAAAGTGGTTTTTCAACACTAACACAAGTGCGAAAAGTGGTTTTTCAACACTAACACAATTGCGAAAAGTGTTTTTTCCACACTAATACAAGTGCAAAAGTGGTTTCCTGCACCAACACTAGTGCGAAAAGTGGTTTTTCAACACCAACACAAGTGCGAAAAGTTGTTTTTCAACACCATCACAAGTGCAAAAAGTGTTTTTTCCACACTAATACAAGTGCAAAAGTGGTTTCCTGCACCAACACAAATGCGAAAAGTGGTTTTTCAACACTAACACAAGTGCGGAAAGTGGTTTTTCAACACTAACACAAGTGCGAAAAGTGGTTTTTCAACACTATCACAAGTGCAAAAAGTGTTTTTTCCACACTAATACAAGTGCAAAAGTGGTTTCCTGCACCAACACAAGTGCGAAAAGTGGTTTTTCAACACTAACACAAGTGCGAAAAGTGGTTTTTCAACACTAACACAAGTGCGAAAAGTGGTTTTTCCACACTAATACAAGTGCAAAAGTGGTTTCCTGCACCAACACAAGTGCGAAAAGTGGTTTTTCAACACTAACACAAGTGCGAAAAGTGGTTTTCCAACACTAACACAAGTGCGAAAAGTGGTTTTTCAACACGATCACAAGTGCAAAAAGTGTTTTTTCCACACTAATACAAGTGCAAAAGTGGTTTCCTGCACCAACACAAGTGCGAAAAGTGGTTTTTCAACACTAACACAAGTGCCAAAAGTGGTTCTTCAACACTATCACAAGTGTGAAAAGTGGTTTTTCCACACTAATACAAGTGCAAAAGTGGTTTCCTGCACCAACACAAGTGCGAAAAGTGATTTTTCAACACTAACACAAGTGCAAAAAGTGGTTTTTCAACACTATCACAAGTGCAAAAAGTGTTTTTTCCACACTAATACAAGTGTAAAAGTGGTTTTCTGCACCAACACAAGTGCGAAAAGTGGTTTTTCAACACTAACACAAGTGCGAAAAGTGGGTTTTCAACACTAACACAAGTGTGAAAAGTGTTTTTTCCACACCAATACAAGTGCAAAAGTGGTTTCCTGCACCAACACAAGTGCGAAAAGTGGTTTTTCAACACCAACACAAGTGTGAAAAGTTGTTTTTCAACACCATCACAAGTGCAAAAAGTGTTTTTTCCACACTAATACAAGTGCAAAAGTGGTTTCCTGCACCAACACAAATGCGAAAAGTGGTTTTTCAACACTAACACAAGTGCGGAAAGTGGTTTTTCAACACTAACACAAGTGCAAAAAGTGGTTTTTCAACACTATCACAAGTGCAAAAAGTGTTTTTTCCACACTAATACAAGTGCAAAAGTGGTTTCCTGCACCAACACAAGTGCGAAAAGTGGTTTTTCAACACTAACACAAGTGCGAAAAGTGGGTTTTCAACACTAACACAAGTGCGGCAAGTGGTTTTTCAACACTATCACAAGTGTAAAAAGTGTTTTTTCCACACTAATACAAGTGCAAAAGTGGTTTCCTGCACCAACACAAGTGCGAAAAGTGGTTTTTCAACACTAACACAAGTGCGAAAAGTGGTTTTTCAACACTAACACAAGTGCGAAAAGTGGTTTTGCCACACTAATACAAGTGCAAAAGTGGTTTCCTGCACCAACACAAGTGCGAAAAGTGGTTTTTCAACACTACCACAAGTGCGAAAAGTGGTTTTTCAACACTAACACAAGTGCGAAAAGTGGTTTTGCCACACTAATACAAGTGCAAAAGTGGTTTCCTGCACCAACACAAGTGCGAAAAGTGGTTTTTCAACACTAACACAAGTGCGAAAAGTGGTTTTTCAACACTAACACAAGTGCGAAAAGTGGTTTTTCAACACTAACACAAGTGCGAAAAGTGGTTTTTCAACACTACCACAAGTGCGAAAAGTGGTTTTTCAACACTATCACAAGTGCGAAAAGTGGTTTTTCAACACTAATACAAGTGCGAAAAGTGGTTTTTCAACACTATCACAAGTGCAAAAAGTGTTTTTTCCACACTAATACAAGTGCAAAAGTCGTTTCCTGCACCAACACAAGTGCGAAAAGTGGTTTTTCAACACTAACACAAGTGCGAAAAGTGTTTTTTCAACACTAACACAAGTGCGAAAAGTGGTTTTTCAACACTATCACAAGTGCAAAAAGTGTTTTTTCCACACTAATACAAGTGCAAAAGTGGTTTCCTGCACCAACACAAGTGCGAAAAGCAGTTTTTCAACACTAACACAAGTGCAAAAAGTGGTTTTTCAACACTAACACAAGTGATAAAAGTGGTTTTTCCACACTAATACAAGTGCAAAAGTGGTTTCCTGCACCAACACAAGTGCGAAAAGTGGTTTTTCAACACTAACACAAGTGCGAAAAGTGGTTTTTCAACACTAACACAAGTGCGGAAAGTGGTTTTTCAACACTATCACAAGTGTAAAAAGTGTTTTTTCCACACTAATACAAGTGCAAAAGTGGTTTCCTGCACCAACACAAGTGCGAAAAGTGGTTTTTCAACACTAACACAAGTGCGAAAAGTGGTTTTTCAACACTAACACAAGTGCGAAAAGTGGTTTTGCCACACTAATACAAGTGCAAAAGTGGTTTCCTGCACCAACACAAGTGCGAAAAGTGGTTTTTCAACACTAACACAAGTGCGAAAAGTGGTTTTTCAACACTAACACAAGTGCGAAAAGTGGTTTTGCCACACTAATACAAGTGCAAAAGTGGTTTCCTGCACCAACACAAGTGCGAAAAGTGGTTTTTCAACACTAACACAAGTGCGAAAAGTGGTTTTTCAACACTAACACAAGTGCGAAAAGTGGTTTTTCAACACTAACACAAGTGCGAAAAGTGGTTTTTCAACACTACCACAAGTGCGAAAAGTGGTTTTTCAACACTATCACAAGTGCAAAAAGTGTTTTTTCCACACTAATACAAGTGCAAAAGTGGTTTCCTGCACCAACACAAGTGCGAAAAGTGGTTTTTCAACACTAACACAAGTGCGAAAAGTGGTTTTTCAACACTAACACAATTGCGAAAAGTGTTTTTTCCACACTAATACAAGTGCAAAAGTGGTTTCCTGCACCAACACAAGTGCGAAAAGTGGTTTTTCAACACCAACACAAGTGTGAAAAGTTGTTTTTCAACACCATCACAAGTGCAAAAAGTGTTTTTTCCACACTAATACAAGTGCAAAAGTGGTTTCCTGCACCAACACAAATGCGAAAAGTGGTTTTTCAACACTAACACAAGTGCGGAAAGTGGTTTTTCAACACTAACACAAGTGCAAAAAGTGGTTTTTCAACACTATCACAAGTGCAAAAAGTGTTTTTTCCACACTAATACAAGTGCAAAAGTGGTTTCCTGCACCAACACAAGTGCGAAAAGTGGTTTTTCAACACTAACACAAGTGCGAAAAGTGGGTTTTCAACACTAACACAAGTGCGGCAAGTGGTTTTTCAACACTATCACAAGTGTAAAAAGTGTTTTTTCCACACTAATACAAGTGCAAAAGTGGTTTCCTGCACCAACACAAGTGCGAAAAGTGGTTTTTCAACACTAACACAAGTGCGAAAAGTGGTTTTTCAACACTAACACAAGTGCGAAAAGTGGTTTTGCCACACTAATACAAGTGCAAAAGTGGTTTCCTGCACCAACACAAGTGCGAAAAGTGGTTTTTCAACACTAACACAAGTGCGAAAAGTGGTTTTTCAACACTAACACAAGTGCGAAAAGTGGTTTTGCCACACTTATACAAGTGCAAAAGTGGTTTCCTGCACCAACACAAGTGCGAAAAGTGGTTTTTCAACACTAACACAAGTGCGAAAAGTGGTTTTTCAACACTAACACAAGTGCGAAAAGTGGTTTTTCAACACTAACACAAGTGCGAAAAGTGGTTTTTCAACACTATCACAAGTGCAAAAAGTGTTTTTTCCACACTAATACAAGTGCAAAAGTGGTTTCCTGCACCAACACAAGTGCGAAAAGTGGTTTTTCAACACTAACACAAGTGCGAAAAGTGGTTTTTCAACACTAACACAATTGCGAAAAGTGTTTTTTCCACACTAATACAAGTGCAAAAGTGGTTTCCTGCACCAACACTAGTGCGAAAAGTGGTTTTTCAACACCAACACAAGTGCGAAAAGTTGTTTTTCAACACCATCACAAGTGCAAAAAGTGTTTTTTCCACACTAATACAAGTGCAAAAGTGGTTTCCTGCACCAACACAAATGCGAAAAGTGGTTTTTCAACACTAACACAAGTGCGGAAAGTGGTTTTTCAACACTAACACAAGTGCGAAAAGTGGTTTTTCAACACTATCACAAGTGCAAAAAGTGTTTTTTCCACACTAATACAAGTGCAAAAGTGGTTTCCTGCACCAACACAAGTGCGAAAAGTGGTTTTTCAACACTAACACAAGTGCGAAAAGTGGTTTTTCAACACTAACACAAGTGCGAAAAGTGGTTTTTCCACACTAATACAAGTGCAAAAGTGGTTTCCTGCACCAACACAAGTGCGAAAAGTGGTTTTTCAACACTAACACAAGTGCAAAAAGTGGTTTTCCAACACTAACACAAGTGCGAAAAGTGGTTTTTCAACACGATCACAAGTGCAAAAAGTGTTTTTTCCACACTAATACAAGTGCAAAAGTGGTTTCCTGCACCAACACAAGTGCGAAAAGTGGTTTTTCAACACTAACACAAGTGCCAAAAGTGGTTCTTCAACACTATCACAAGTGTGAAAAGTGGTTTTTCCACACTAATACAAGTGCAAAAGTGGTTTCCTGCACCAACACAAGTGCGAAAAGTGATTTTTCAACACTAACACAAGTGCAAAAAGTGGTTTTTCAACACTATCACAAGTGCAAAAAGTGTTTTTTCCACACTAATACAAGTGTAAAAGTGGTTTTCTGCACCAACACAAGTGCGAAAAGTGGTTTTTCAACACTAACACAAGTGCGAAAAGTGGGTTTTCAACACTAACACAAGTGTGAAAAGTGTTTTTTCCACACCAATACAAGTGCAAAAGTGGTTTCCTGCACCAACACAAGTGCGAAAAGTGGTTTTTCAACACCAACACAAGTGCGGAAAGTGGTTTTTCAACACTAACACAAGTGCAAAAAGTGGTTTTTCAACACTATCACAAGTGCAAAAAGTGTTTTTCCCACACTAATACAAGTGCAAAAGTGGTTTCCTGCACCAACACAAGTGCGAAAAGTGGTTTTTCAACACTAACACAAGTGCGAAAAGTGGTTTTGCCACACTAATACAAGTGCAAAAGTGGTTTCCTGCACCAACACAAGTGCGAAAAGTGGTTTTTCAACACTACCACAAGTGCGAAAAGTGGTTTTTCAACACTAACACAAGTGCGAAAAGTGGTTTTGCCACACTAATACAAGTGCAAAAGTGGTTTCCTGCACCAACACAAGTGCGAAAAGTGGTTTTTCAACACTACCACAAGTGCGAAAAGTGGTTTTTCAACACTAACACAAGTGCGAAAAGTGGTTTTGCCACACTAATACAAGTGCAAAAGTGGTTTCCTGCACCAACACAAGTGCGAAAAGTGGTTTTTCAACACTAACACAAGTGCGAAAAGTGGTTTTTCAACACTAACACAAGTGCGAAAAGTGGTTTTTCAACACTAACACAAGTGCGAAAAGTGGTTTTTCAACACTACCACAAGTGCGAAAAGTGGTTTTTCAACACTATCACAAGTGCAAAAAGTGTTTTTTCCACACTAATACAAGTGCAAAAGTGGTTTCCTGCACCAACACAAGTGCGAAAAGTGGTTTTCAACACTAACACAAGTGCGAAAAGTGGTTTTTCAACACTAACACAATTGCGAAAAGTGTTTTTTCCACACTAATACAAGTGCAAAAGTGGTTTCCTGCACCAACACTAGTGCGAAAAGTGGTTTTTCAACACCAACACAAGTGCGAAAAGTTGTTTTTCAACACCATCACAAGTGCAAAAAGTGTTTTTTCCACACTAATACAAGTGCAAAAGTGGTTTCCTGCACCAACACAAATGCGAAAAGTGGTTTTTCAACACTAACACAAGTGCGGAAAGTGGTTTTTCAACACTAACACAAGTGCGAAAAGTGGTTTTTCAACACTATCACAAGTGCAAAAAGTGTTTTTTCCACACTAATACAAGTGCAAAAGTGGTTTCCTGCACCAACACAAGTGCGAAAAGTGGTTTTTCAACACTAACACAAGTGCGAAAAGTGGTTTTTCAACACTAACACAAGTGCAAAAGTAGTTTCCTGCACCAACACAAGTGCGAAAAGTGGTTTTTCAACACGAACACAAGTGCGAAAAGTGTTTTTTCAACACTAACACAAGTGCGAAAAGTGGTTTTCCAACACTAACACAAGTGCGAAAAGTGGTTTTTCAACACTATCACAAGTGCAAAAAGTGTTTTTTCCACACTAATACAAGTGCAAAAGTGGTTTCCTGCACCAACACAAGTGCGAAAAGTGGTTTTTCAACACTAACACAAGTGCCAAAAGTGGTTCTTCAACACTATCACAAGTGCGAAAAGTGGTTTTTCCACACTAATACAAGTGCAAAAGTGGTTTCCTGCACCAACACAAGTGCGAAAAGTGATTTTTCAACACTAACACAAGTGCAAAAAGTGGTTTTTCAACACTATCACAAGTGCAAAAAGTGTTTTTTCCACACTAATACAAGTGTAAAAGTGGTTTTCTGCACCAACACAAGTGCGAAAAGTGGTTTTTCAACACTAACACAAGTGCGAAAAGTGGGTTTTCAACACTAACACAAGTGTGAAAAGTGTTTTTTCCACACCAATACAAGTGCAAAAGTGGTTTCCTGCACCAACACAAGTGCGAAAAGTGGTTTTTCAACACTAACACAAGTGCGAAAAGTGGTTTTTCAACACTATCACAAGTGCAAAAAGTGTTTTTTCCACACTAATACAAGAGCAAAAGTGGTTTCCTGCACCAACACAAGTGCGAAAAGTGGTTTTTCAACACTAACGCAAGTGCGAAAAGTGGTTTTTCAACACCAACACAAGTGCGAAAAGTGGTTTTTCAACACTATCACAAGTGCAAAAAGTGTTTTTTCCACACTAATACAAGTGCAAAAGTGGTTTCCTGCACCAACACAAGTGCGAAAAGTGGTTTTTCAACACTAACACAAGTGCGAAAAGTGGTTTTTCAACACTATCACAAGTGCAAAAAGTGTTTTTTCCACACTAATACAAGTGCGAAAAGTGGTTTTTCAACACTAACACAAGTGCGAAAAGTGGTTTTTCCACACTAATACAAGTGCAAAAGTGGTTTACTGCACCAACACAAGTGCGAAAAGTGGTTTTTCAACACTACCACAAGTGCGAAAAGTGGTTTTTCAACACTATCACAAGTGCAAAAAGTGTTTTTTCCACACTAATACAAGTGCAAAAGTGGTTTCCTGCACCAACACAAGTGCGAAAAGTGGTTTTTCAACACTAACACAAGTGCGAAAAGTGGTTTTTCAACACTAACACAATTGCGAAAAGTGTTTTTTCCACACTAATACAAGTGCAAAAGTGGTTTCCTGCACCAACACTAGTGCGAAAAGTGGTTTTTCAACACCAACACAAGTGCGAAAAGTTGTTTTTCAACACCATCACAAGTGCAAAAAGTGTTTTTTCCACACTAATACAAGTGCAAAAGTGGTTTCCTGCACCAACACAAATGCGAAAAGTGGTTTTTCAACACTAACACAAGTGCGGAAAGTGGTTTTTCAACACTAACACAAGTGCGAAAAGTGGTTTTTCAACACTATCACAAGTGCAAAAAGTGTTTTTTCCACACTAATACAAGTGCAAAAGTGGTTTCCTGCACCAACACAAGTGCGAAAAGTGGTTTTTCAACACTAACACAAGTGCGAAAAGTGGTTTTTCAACTATAACACAAGTGCGAAAAGTGGTTTTTCCACACTAATACAAGTGCAAAAGTGGTTTCCTGCACCAACACAAGTGCGAAAAGTGGTTTTTCAACACCAACACAAGTGTGAAAAGTTGTTTTTCAACACCATCACAAGTGCAAAAAGTGTTTTTTCCACACTAATACAAGTGCAAAAGTGGTTTCCTGCACCAACACAAATGCGAAAAGTGGTTTTTCAACACTAACACAAGTGCGGAAAGTGGTTTTTCAACACTAACACAAGTGCAAAAAGTGGTTTTTCAACACTATCACAAGTGCAAAAAGTGTTTTTTCCACACTAATACAAGTGCAAAAGTGGTTTCCTGCACCAACACAAGTGCGAAAAGTGGTTTTTCAACACTAACACAAGTGCGAAAAGTGGGTTTTCAACACTAACACAAGTGCGGCAAGTGGTTTTTCAACACTATCACAAGTGTAAAAAGTGTTTTTTCCACACTAATACAAGTGCAAAAGTGGTTTCCTGCACCAACACAAGTGCGAAAAGTGGTTTTTCAACACTAACACAAGTGCGAAAAGTGGTTTTTCAACACTAACACAAGTGCGAAAAGTGGTTTTGCCACACTAATACAAGTGCAAAAGTGGTTTCCTGCACCAACACAAGTGCGAAAAGTGGTTTTTCAACACTACCACAAGTGCGAAAAGTGGTTTTTCAACACTAACACAAGTGCGAAAAGTGGTTTTGCCACACTAATACAAGTGCAAAAGTGGTTTCCTGCACCAACACAAGTGCGAAAAGTGGTTTTTCAACACTAACACAAGTGCGAAAAGTGGTTTTTCAACACTAACACAAGTGCGAAAAGTGGTTTTTCAACACTAACACAAGTGCGAAAAGTGGTTTTTCAACACTACCACAAGTGCGAAAAGTGGTTTTTCAACACTATCACAAGTGCAAAAAGTGTTTTTTCCACACTAATACAAGTGCAAAAGTGGTTTCCTGCACCAACACAAGTGCGAAAAGTGGTTTTTCAACACTAACACAAGTGCGAAAAGTGGTTTTTCAACACTAACACAATTGCGAAAAGTGTTTTTTCCACACTAATACAAGTGCAAAAGTGGTTTCCTGCACCAACACTAGTGCGAAAAGTGGTTTTTCAACACCAACACAAGTGCGAAAAGTTGTTTTTCAACACCATCACAAGTGCAAAAAGTGTTTTTTCCACACTAATACAAGTGCAAAAGTGGTTTCCTGCACCAACACAAATGCGAAAAGTGGTTTTTCAACACTAACACAAGTGCGGAAAGTGGTTTTTCAACACTAACACAAGTGCGAAAAGTGGTTTTTCAACACTATCACAAGTGCAAAAAGTGTTTTTTCCACACTAATACAAGTGCAAAAGTGGTTTCCTGCACCAACACAAGTGCGAAAAGTGGTTTTTCAACACTAACACAAGTGCGAAAAGTGGTTTTTCAACACTAACACAAGTGCGAAAAGTGGTTTTTCCACACTAATACAAGTGCAAAAGTGGTTTCCTGCACCAACACAAGTGCGAAAAGTGGTTTTTCAACACTAACACAAGTGCGAAAAGTGGTTTTCCAACACTAACACAAGTGCGAAAAGTGGTTTTTCAACACTATCACAAGTGCAAAAAGTGTTTTTTCCACACTAATACAAGTGCAAAAGTGGTTTCCTGCACCAACACAAGTGCGAAAAGTGGTTTTTCAACACTAACACAAGTGCCAAAAGTGGTTCTTCAACACTATCACAAGTGCGAAAAGTGGTTTTTCCACACTAATACAAGTGCAAAAGTGGTTTCCTGCACCAACACAAGTGCGAAAAGTGATTTTTCAACACTAACACAAGTGCAAAAAGTGGTTTTTCAACACTATCACAAGTGCAAAAAGTGTTTTTTCCACACTAATACAAGTGTAAAAGTGGTTTTCTGCACCAACACAAGTGCGAAAAGTGGTTTTTCAACACTAACACAAGTGCGAAAAGTGGGTTTTCAACACTAACACAAGTGTGAAAAGTGTTTTTTCCACACCAATACAAGTGCAAAAGTGGTTTCCTGCACCAACACAAGTGCGAAAAGTGGTTTTTCAACACTAACACAAGTGCGAAAAGTGGTTTTTCAACACTATCACAAGTGCAAAAAGTGTTTTTTCCACACTAATACAAGAGCAAAAGTGGTTTCCTGCACCAACACAAGTGCGAAAAGTGGTTTTTCAACACTAACGCAAGTGCGAAAAGTGGTTTTTCAACACTAACACAAGTGCGAAAAGTGGTTTTTCAACACTATCACAAGTGCAAAAAGTGTTTTTTCCACACTAATACAAGTGCAAAAGTGGTTTCCTGCACCAACACAAGTGCGAAAAGTGGTTTTTCAACACTAACACAAGTGCGAAAAGTGGTTTTTCAACACTATCACAAGTGCAAAAAGTGTTTTTTCCACACTAATACAAGTGCGAAAAGTGGTTTTTCAACACTAACACAAGTGCGGAAAGTGGTTTTTCCACACTAATACAAGTGCAAAAGTGGTTTACTGCACCAACACAAGTGCGAAAAGTGGTTTTTCAACACTACCACAAGTGCGAAAAGTGGTTTTTCAACACTATCACAAGTGCAAAAAGTGTTTTTTCCACACTAATACAAGTGCAAAAGTGGTTTCCTGCACCAACACAAGTGCGAAAAGTGGTTTTTCAACACTAACACAAGTGCGAAAAGTGGTTTTTCAACACTAACACAATTGCGAAAAGTGTTTTTTCCACACTAATACAAGTGCAAAAGTGGTTTCCTGCACCAACACTAGTGCGAAAAGTGGTTTTTCAACACCAACACAAGTGCGAAAAGTTGTTTTTCAACACCATCACAAGTGCAAAAAGTGTTTTTTCCACACTAATACAAGTGCAAAAGTGGTTTCCTGCACCAACACAAATGCGAAAAGTGGTTTTTCAACACTAACACAAGTGCGGAAAGTGGTTTTTCAACACTAACACAAGTGCGAAAAGTGGTTTTTCAACACTATCACAAGTGCAAAAAGTGTTTTTTCCACACTAATACAAGTGCAAAAGTGGTTTCCTGCACCAACACAAGTGCGAAAAGTGGTTTTTCAACACTAACACAAGTGCGAAAAGTGGTTTTTCAACACTAACACAAGTGCGAAAAGTGGTTTTTCCACACTAATACAAGTGCAAAAGTGGTTTCCTGCAC
>NW_027618901.1:0-58030 GCF_964187855.1 Myxine glutinosa | reverse complement strand
TGCCACACTATTACAAGTGCAAAAGTGGTTTCCTGCACCAACACAAGTGCGAAAAGTGGTTTTTCAACACTAACACAAGTGCGAAAAGTGGTTTTTCAACACTATCACAAGTGCAAAAAGTGTTTTTTCCACACTAATACAAGTGCAAAAGTGGTTTCCTGCACCAACACAAGTGCGAAAAGTGGTTTTTCAACACTAACACAAGTGCGAAAAGTGGTTTTTCCACACTAATACAAGTGCAAAAGTGGTTTCCTGCACCAACACAACTGCGAAAAGTGGTTTTTCAACACTAACACAAGTGCGAAAAGTGGTATTTCAACACTATCACAAGTGCAAAAAGTGTTTTTTCCACACTATTACAAGTGCAAAAGTGGTTTCCTGCACCAACACAAGTGCGAAAAGTGGTTTTTCAACACTAACACAAGTGCGAAAAGGGGTTTTTCAACACTAACACAAGTGCGAAAAGTGGTATTTCAACACTATCACAAGTGCAAAAAGTGTTTTTTCCACACTATTACAAGTGCAAAAGTGGTTTCCTGCACCAACACAACTGCGAAAAGTGGTTTTTCAACACTAACACAAGTGCAAAAAGTGGTATTTCAACACTATCACAAGTGCAAAAAGTGTTTTTTCCACACTAATACAAGTGCAAAAGTGGTTTCCTGCACCAACAGAAGTGCGAAAAGTGGTTTTTCAACACTAACACAAGTGCGAAAAGTGGTTTTTCAACACTAACACAAGTGCGAAAAGTGGTTTTTCCACACTAATACAAGTGCAAAAGTGGTTTCCTGCACCAACACAAGTGCGAAAAGTGGTTTTTCATCACTAACACAAGTGCGAAAAGTGGTTTTTCAACACTAACACAAGTGCGAAAAGTGGTTTTTCCACACTAATACAAGTGCAAAAGTGGTTTCCTGCACCAACACAAGTGCGAAAAGTGGTTTTTCAACACTAACACAAGTGCGAAAAGTGGTTTTTCAACACTATCACAAGTGCAAAAAGTGTTTTTTTCCACACTAATACAAGTGCAAAAGTGGTTTCTTGCACCAACACAAGTGCGAAAAGTGGTTTTTCAACACTAACACAAGTGCGAAAAGTGGTTTTTCAACACTAACACAAGTGCGAAAAGTTGTTTTTCCACACTAAAACAAGTGCAAAAGTCGTTTCCTGCACCAACACAAGTGCGAAAATTGGTTTTTCAACACTAACACAAGTGCGAAAAGTGGTTTTTCAACACTATCACAAGTGCAAAAAGTGTTTTTTCCACACTAATACAAGTGCAAAAGTGGTTTCCTGCACCAACACAAGTGCGAAAAGTGGTTTTTCAACACTAACACAAGTGCGAAAAGTGGTTTTTCAACACTAACACAAGTGCGAAAAGTGGTTTTTCAACACTAACACAAGTGCGAAAAGTGGTTTTTCCACACTAATACAAGTGCAAAAGTGGTTTCCTGCACCAACACAACTGTGAAAAGTGGTTTTTCAACACTAACACAAGTGCAAAAAGTGGTATTTCAACACTATCACAAGTGCAAAAAGTGTTTTTTCCACACTAATACAAGTGCAAAAGTGGTTTCCTGCACCAACAGAAGTGCGAAAAGTGGTTTTTCAACACTAACACAAGTGCGAAAAGTGGTTTTTCAACACTAACACAAGTGCGAAAAGTGGTTTTTCCACACTAATACAAGTGCAAAAGTGGTTTCCTGCACCAACACAAGTGCGAAAAGTGGTTTTTCATCACTAACACAAGTGCGAAAAGTGGTTTTTCAACACTAACACAAGTGCGAAAAGTGGTTTTTCCACACTAATACAAGTGCAAAAGTGGTTTCCTGCACCAACACAAGTGCGAAAATTGGTTTTTCAACACTAACACAAGTGCGAAAAGTGGTTTTTCAACACTATCACAAGTGCGAAAAGTTGTTTTTCCACACTAAAACAAGTGCAAAAGTCGTTTCCTGCACCAACACACGTGCGAAAAGTGGTTTTTCAACACTAACACAAGTGCGAAAAGTGGTTTTTCAACACTATCACAAGTGCAAAAAGTGTTTTTTCCACACAAGTGCAAAAGTGGTTTCCTGCACCAACACAAGTGCGAAAAGTGGTTTTTCAACACTAACACAAGTGCGAAAAGTGGTTTTTCCACACTAATGCAAGTGCAAAAGTGGTTTCCTGCACCAACACAAGTGCGAAAATTGGTTTTTCAACACTAACACAAGTGCGAAAAGTGGTTTTTCAACACTATCACAAGTGCAAAAAGTGTTTTTTCCACACTAATACAAGTGCAAAAGTGGTTTCCTGCACCAACACAAGTGCGAAAAGTGGTTTTTCAACACTAACACAAGTGCGAAAAGTGGTTTTTCAACACTAACACAAGTGCGAAAAGTGGTTTTTCAACACGAACACAAGTGCGAAAAGTGGTTTTTCAACACTAACACAAGTGCGAAAAGTATTTTTTCCACACTAATACAAGTGCAAAAGTGGTTTCCTGCACCAACACAAGTGCGGAAAGTGGTTTTTCAACACTAACACAAGTGCGATAAGTGGTTTTTCAACACTAACACAACTGCAAAAAGTGGTTTTTCAACACTAACACAAGTGCGAAAAGTGGTTTTTCCACACTAATACAAGTGCAAAAGTGGTTTCCTGCACCAACACAAGTGCGAAAAGTGGTTTTTCAACACTAACACAAGTGCAAAAAGTGTTTTTTCCACACTAATTCAAGTGCAAAAGTGGTTTCCTGCACCAACACAAGTGCGAAAAGTGGTTTTTCAACACTAACACAAGTGCGAAAAGTGGTTTTTCAACACTAACACAAGTGCGAAAAGTGGTTTTTCCACACTAATACAAGTGCGAAAAGTGGTTTTTCAACACGAGCACAAGTGCGAAAAGTGGTTTTTCAACACTAACACAAGTGCAAAAAGTGTTTTTGCCACACTAATACAAGTGCAAAAGTGGTTTCCTGCACCAACACAAGTGCGAAAAGTGGTTTTTCAACACTAACACAAGTGCGAAAAGTGGTTTTTCAACACTATCACAAGTGCAAAAAGTGTTTTTTCCACACTAATACAAGTGCAAAAGTGGTTTCCTGCACCAACACAAGTGCGAAAAGTGGTTTTTCAACACTAACACAAGTGCGAAAAGTGGTTTTTCCACACTAATACAAGTGCAAAAGTGGTTTCCTGCACCAACACAACTGCGAAAAGTGGTTTTTCAACACTAACACAAGTGCAAAAAGTGGTATTTCAACACTATCACAAGTGCAAAAAGTGTTTTTTCCACACTAATACAAGTGCAAAAGTGGTTTCCTGCACCAACAGAAGTGCGAAAAGTGGTTTTTCAACACTAACACAAGTGCGAAAAGTGGTTTTTCAACACTAACACAAGTGCGAAAAGTGGTTTTTCAACACTAACACAAGTGCGAAAAGTGGTTTTTCCACACTAATACAAGTGCAAAAGTGGTTTCCTGCACCAACACAAGTGCGAAAAGTGTTTTTTCATCACCAACACAAGTGCGAAAAGTGGTTTTTCAACACTAACACAAGTGCGAAAAGTGGTTTTCCACACTAATACAAGTGCAAAAGTGGTTTCCTGCACCAACACAAGTGCGAAAAGTGGTTTTTCAACACTAACACAAGTGCGAAAAGTGGTTTTCAACACTATCACAAGTGCATAAAGTGTTTTTTCCACACTAATACAAGTGCAAAAGTGGTTTCCTGCACCAACAGAAGTGCGAAAAGTGGTTTTTCAACACTAACACAAGTGCTAAAAGTGGTTTTTCAACACTAACACAAGTGCGAAAAGTGGTTTTTCAACACTAACACAAGTGCGAAAAGTGGTTTTTCCACACTAATGCAAGTGCAAAAGTGGTTTCCTGCACCAACACAAGTGCGAAAATTGGTTTTTCAACACTAACACAAGTGCGAAAAGTGGTTTTTCAACACTATCACAAGTGCAAAAAGTGTTTTTTCCACACTAATACAAGTGCAAAAGTGGTTTCCTGCACCAACACAAGTGCGAAAAGTGGTTTTTCAACACTAACACAAGTGCGAAAAGTGGTTTTTCAACACTAACACAAGTGCGAAAAGTGGTTTTTCAACACGAACACAAGTGCGAAAAGTGGTTTTTCAACACTAACACAAGTGCGAAAAGTATTTTTTCCACACTAATACAAGTGCAAAAGTGGTTTCCTGCACCAACACAAGTGCGGAAAGTGGTTTTTCAACACTAACACAAGTGCGATAAGTGGTTTTTCAACACTAACACAACTGCAAAAAGTGGTTTTTCAACACTAACACAAGTGCGAAAAGTGGTTTTTCCACACTAATACAAGTGCAAAAGTGGTTTCCTGCACCAACACAAGTGCGAAAAGTGGTTTTTCAACACTAACACAAGTGCAAAAAGTGTTTTTTCCACACTAATTCAAGTGCAAAAGTGGTTTCCTGCACCAACACAAGTGCGAAAAGTGGTTTTTCAACACTAACACAAGTGCGAAAAGTGGTTTTTCAACACTAACACAAGTGCGAAAAGTGGTTTTTCCACACTAATACAAGTGCGAAAAGTGGTTTTTCAACACGAGCACAAGTGCGAAAAGTGGTTTTTCAACACTAACACAAGTGCAAAAAGTGTTTTTGCCACACTAATACAAGTGCAAAAGTGGTTTCCTGCACCAACACAAGTGCGAAAAGTGGTTTTTCAACACTAACACAAGTGCGAAAAGTGGTTTTTCAACACTATCACAAGTGCAAAAAGTGTTTTTTCCACACTAATACAAGTGCAAAAGTGGTTTCCTGCACCAACACAAGTGCGAAAAGTGGTTTTTCAACACTAACACAAGTGCGAAAAGTGGTTTTTCCACACTAATACAAGTGCAAAAGTGGTTTCCTGCACCAACACAACTGCGAAAAGTGGTTTTTCAACACTAACACAAGTGCAAAAAGTGGTATTTCAACACTATCACAAGTGCAAAAAGTGTTTTTTCCACACTAATTCAAGTGCAAAAGTGGTTTCCTGCACCAACACAAGTGCGAAAAGTGGTTTTTCAACACTAACACAAGTGCGAAAAGTGGTTTTTCAACACTAACACAAGTGCGAAAAGTGGTTTTTCCACACTAATACAAGTGCGAAAAGTGGTTTTTCAACACGAGCACAAGTGCGAAAAGTGGTTTTTCAACACTAACACAAGTGCAAAAAGTGTTTTTGCCACACTAATACAAGTGCAAAAGTGGTTTCCTGCACCAACACAAGTGCGAAAAGTGGTTTTTCAACACTAACACAAGTGCGAAAAGTGGTTTTTCAACACTATCACAAGTGCAAAAAGTGTTTTTTCCACACTAATACAAGTGCAAAAGTGGTTTCCTGCACCAACACAAGTGCGAAAAGTGGTTTTTCAACACTAACACAAGTGCGAAAAGT
Organism: Myxine glutinosa; assembly: GCF_964187855.1. Classification (NCBI taxonomy): domain Eukaryota; kingdom Metazoa; phylum Chordata; class Myxini; order Myxiniformes; family Myxinidae; genus Myxine; species Myxine glutinosa. The sequence goes on along the minus strand of NW_027618901.1, from coordinate 52,618 downwards.
GGTTTTTCCACACTAATACAAGTGCAAAAGTGGTTTCCTGCACCAACACAACTGCGAAAAGTGGTTTTTCAACACTAACACAAGTGCAAAAAGTGGTATTTCAACACTATCACAAGTGCAAAAAGTGTTTTTTCCACACTAATACAAGTGCAAAAGTGGTTTCCTGCACCAACAGAAGTGCGAAAAGTGGTTTTTCAACACTAACACAAGTGCGAAAAGTGGTTTTTCAACACTAACACAAGTGCGAAAAGTGGTTTTTCAACACTAACACAAGTGCGAAAAGTGGTTTTTCCACACTAATACAAGTGCAAAAGTGGTTTCCTGCACCAACACAAGTGCGAAAAGTGTTTTTTCATCACCAACACAAGTGCGAAAAGTGGTTTTTCAACACTAACACAAGTGCGAAAAGTGGTTTTCCACACTAATACAAGTGCAAAAGTGGTTTCCTGCACCAACACAAGTGCGAAAAGTGGTTTTTCAACACTAACACAAGTGCGAAAAGTGGTTTTCAACACTATCACAAGTGCATAAAGTGTTTTTTCCACACTAATGCAAGTGCAAAAGTGGTTTCCTGCACCAACACAAGTGCGAAAAGTGGTTTTTCAACACTAACACAAGTGCGAAAAGTGGTTTTTCAACACTAACACAAGTGCGGCAAGTGGTTTTCCCACACTAATACAAGTGCAAAAGTGGTTTCCTGCACCAACACAAGTGCGAAAAGTGGTTTTTCAACACTAACACAAGTGCGAAAAGTGGTTTTTCAACACTAATACAAGTGCAAAAGTGGTTTCCTGCACCAACACAAGTGCGAAAAGTGGTTTTTCAACACTAACACAAGTGCGAAAAGTGGTTTTTCCACACTAATACAAGTGCAAAAGTGGTTTCCTGCACCAACACAAGTGCGAAAAGTGGTTTTTCAACACTAACACAAGTGCAAAAAGTGGTATTTCAACACTATCACAAGTGCAAAAAGTGTTTTTTCCACACTAATACAAGTGCAAAAGTGGTTTCCTGCACCAACAGAAGTGCGAAAAGTGGTTTTTCAACACTAACACAAGTGCGAAAAGTGGTTTTTCAACACTAACACAAGTGCGAAAAGTGGTTTTTCAACACTAACACAAGTGCGAAAAGTGGTTTTTCCACACTAATACAAGTGCAAAAGTGGTTTCCTGCACCAACACAAGTGCGAAAAGTGTTTTTTCATCACTAACACAAGTGCGAAAAGTGGTTTTTCAACACTAACACAAGTGCGAAAAGTGGTTTTCCACACTAATACAAGTGCAAAAGTGGTTTCCTGCACCAACACAAGTGCGAAAAGTGGTTTTTCAACACTAACACAAGTGCGAAAAGTGGTTTTCAACACTATCACAAGTGCATAAAGTGTTTTTTCCACACTAATGCAAGTGCAAAAGTGGTTTCCTGCACCAACACAAGTGCGAAAAGTGGTTTTTCAACACTAACACAAGTGCGAAAAGTGGTTTTTCAACACTAACACAAGTGCGGAAAGTGGTTTTCCCACACTAATACAAGTGCAAAAGTGGTTTCCTGCACCAACACAAGTGCGAAAAGTGGTTTTTCAACACTAACACAAGTGCGAAAAGTGGTTTTTCAACACTATCACAAGTGCAAAAAGTGTTTTTTCCACACTAATACAAGTGCAAAAGTGGTTTCCTGCACCAACACAAGTGCGAAAAGTGGTTTTTCAACACTAACACAAGTGCGAAAAGTGGTTTTTCAACACTAATACAAGTGCAAAAGTGGTTTCCTGCACCAACACAAGTGCGAAAAGTGGTTTTTCAACACTAACACAAGTGCGAAAAGTGGTTTTTCCACACTAATACAAGTGCAAAAGTGGTTTCCTGCACCAACACAACTGCGAAAAGTGGTTTTTCAACACTAACACAAGTGCAAAAAGTGGTATTTCAACACTATCACAAGTGCAAAAAGTGTTTTTTCCACACTAATACAAGTGCAAAAGTGGTTTCCTGCACCAACAGAAGTGCGAAAAGTGGTTTTTCAACACTAACACAAGTGCGAAAAGTGGTTTTTCAACACTAACACAAGTGCGAAAAGTGGTTTTTCAACACTAACACAAGTGCGAAAAGTGGTTTTTCCACACTAATACAAGTGCAAAAGTGGTTTCCTGCACCAACACAAGTGCGAAAAGTGTTTTTTCATCACTAACACAAGTGCGAAAAGTGGTTTTTCAACACTAACACAAGTGCGAAAAGTGGTTTTCCACACTAATACAAGTGCAAAAGTGGTTTCCTGCACCAACACAAGTGCGAAAAGTGGTTTTTCAACACTAACACAAGTGCGAAAAGTGGTTTTCAACACTATCACAAGTGCATAAAGTGTTTTTTCCACACTAATACAAGTGCAAAAGTGGTTTCCTGCACCAACACAAGTGCGAAAAGTGGTTTTTCAACACTAACACAAGTGCGAAAAGTGGTTTTTCAACACTAACACAAGTGCGGAAAGTGGTTTTCCCACACTAATACAAGTGCAAAAGTGGTTTCCTGCACCAACACAAGTGCGAAAAGTGGTTTTTCAACACTAACACAAGTGCGAAAAGTGGTTTTTCAACACTATCACAAGTGCAAAAAGTGTTTTTTTCCACACTAATACAAGTGCAAAAGTGGTTTCCTGCACCAACACAAGTGCGAAAAGTGGTTTTTCAACACTAACACAAGTGCGAAAAGTGGTTTTTCAACACTAACACAAGTGCGAAAAGTTGTTTTTACACACTAAAACAAGTGCAAAAGTGGTTTCCTGCACCAACACACGTGCGAAAAGTGGTTTTTCAACACTAACACAAGTGCGAAAAGTGGTTTTTCAACACTATCACAAGTGCAAAAAGTGTTTTTTCCACACTAATACAAGTGCAAAAGTGGTTTCCTGCACCAACACAAGTGCGAAAAGTGGTTTTTCAACACTAACACAAGTGCGAAAAGTGGTTTTTCAACACTAACACAAGTGCGAAAAGTGGTTTTTCAACACTAACACAAGTGCGAAAAGTGGTTTTTCCACACTAATGCCAGTGCAAAAGTGGTTTCCTGCACCAACACAAGTGCGAAAATTGGTTTTTCAACACTAACACAAGTGCGAAAAGTGGTTTTTCAACACTATCACAAGTGCAAAAAGTGTTTTTTCCACACTAATACAAGTGCAAAAGTGGTTTCCTGCACCAACACAAGTGCGAAAAGTGGTTTTTCAACACTAACACAAGTGCGAAAAGTGGTTTTTCAACACTAACACAAGTGCGAAAAGTGGTTTTTCAACACGAACACAAGTGCGAAAAGTGGTTTTTCAACACTAACACAAGTGCGAAAAGTATTTTTTCCACACTAATACAAGTGCAAAAGTGGTTTCCTGCACCAACACAAGTGCGGAAAGTGGTTTTTCAACACTAACACAAGTGCGATAAGTGGTTTTTCAACACTAACACAACTGCAAAAAGTGGTTTTTCAAAACTAACACAAGTGCGAAAAGTGGTTTTTCCACACTAATACAAGTGCAAAAGTGGTTTCCTGCACCAACACAAGTGCGAAAAGTGGTTTTTCAACACTAACACAAGTGCAAAAAGTGTTTTTTCCACACTAATTCAAGTGCAAAAGTGGTTTCCTGCACCAACACAAGTGCGAAAAGTGGTTTTTCAACACTAACACAAGTGCGAAAAGTGGTTTTTCAACACTAACACAAGTGCGAAAAGTGGTTTTTCCACACTAATACAAGTGCAAAAGTGGTTTCCCTGCACCAACACAAGTGCGAAAAGTGGTTTTTGAACACTAACACAAGTGCGAAAAGTGGTTTTTCAACACTATCACAAGTGCAAAAAGTGTTTTTTCCACACTAATACAAGTGCAAAAGTGGTTTCCTGCACCAACACAAGTGCGAAAAGTGGTTTTTCAACACTAACACAAGTGCGAAACGTGGTTTTTCAACACTAACACAAGTGCGAAAAGTGTTTTTTTCCACACTAATACAAGTGCAAAAGTGGTTTCCTGCACCAACACAAGTGCGAAAAGTGGTTTTTCAACACTAACGCAAGTGCAAAAAGTGTTTTTTCCACACTAATTCAAGTGCAAAAGTGGTTTCCTGCACCAACACAAGTGCGAAAAGTGGTTTTTCAACACTAACACAAGTGCGAAAAGTGGTTTTTCAACACTAACACAAGTGCGAAAAGTGGTTTTTCCACACTAATACAAGTGCAAAAGTGGTTTCCCTGCACCAACACAAGTGCGAAAAGTGGTTTTTCAACACTAACACAAGTGCGAAAAGTGGTTTTTCAACACTATCACAAGTGCAAAAAGTGTTTTTTCCACACTAATACAAGTGCAAAAGTGGTTTCCTGCACCAACACAAGTGCGAAAAGTGGTTTTTCAACACTAACACAAGTGCGAAACATGGTTTTTCAACACTAACACAAGTGCGAAAAGTGTTTTTTTCCACACTAATACAAGTGCAAAAGTGGTTTCTTGCACCAACACAAGTGCGAAAAGTGGTTTTTCAACACTAACACAAGTGTGAAAAGTGATTTTTCAACACTAACACAAGTGCGAAAAGTGGTTTTTCCACACTAATACAGGTGCAAAAGTGGTTTCCTGCACCAACACAAGTGCGAAAAGTGGTTTTTCAAAACTAACACAAGTGCGAAAAGTGGTTTTTCAACACTAACACAAGTGCGAAAAGTGGTTTTTCCACACTAATACAAGTGCAAAAGTGGTTTCCTGCACCAACACAAGTGCGAAAAGTGGTTTTTCAACACTAACACAAGTGCGAAATGTGGTTTTTCAACACTAACACAAGTGCAAAAAGTGTTTTTTCCACACTAATTCAAGTGCAAAAGTGGTTTCCTGCACCAACACAAGTGCGAAAAGTGGTTCTTCAACACTAACACAAGTGCGAAAAGTGGTTTTTCAACACTAACACAAGTGCGAAAAGTGGTTTTTCCACACTAATACAAGTGCAAAAGTGGTTTCCCTGCACCAACACAAGTGCGAAAAGTGGTTTTTCAACACTAACACAAGTGCGAAAAGTGGTTTTTCAACACTATCACAAGTGCAAAAAGTGTTTTTTCCACACTAATACAAGTGCAAAAGTGGTTTCCTGCACCAACACAAGTGCGAAAAGTGGTTTTTCAACACTAACACAAGTGCGAAACGTGGTTTTTCAACACTAACACAAGTGCGAAAAGTGTTTTTTTCCACACTAATACAAGTGCAAAAGTGGTTTCCTGCACCAACACAAGTGCGAAAAGTGGTTTTTCAACACTAACACAAGTGTGAAAAGTGGTTTTTCAACACTAACACAAGTGCGAAAAGTGGTTTTTCCACACGAATACAAGTGCAAAAGTGGTTTCCTGCACCAACACAAGTGCGAAAAGTGGTTTTTCAACACTAACACACTAATACAAGTGCAAAAGTGGTTTCCTGCACCAACACAAGTGCAAAAAGTGTTTTTTCCACACTAATACAAGTGCAAAAGTGGTTTCCTGCACCAACACAAGTGCGAAAAGTGGTTTTTCAACACTAACACACTAATACAAGTGCAAAAGTGGTTTCCTGCACCAACACAAGTGCGAAAAGTGGTTTTTCAACACTAACACAAGTGCGAAAAGTGGTTTTTCAACACTAACACAAGTGCAAAAAGTGGTTTTTCCACACTAATACAAGTGCAAAAGTGGTTTCCTGCACCAACACAAGTGCGAAAAGTGGTTTTTCAACACTATCACAAGTGCAAAAAGTGTTTTTTTCAAAATAATACAAGTGCAAAAGTGGTTTCCTGCATCAACACAAGTGCGAAAAGTGGTTTTTCAACACTAACACAAGTGCGAAAAGTGGTTTTTCAACACTAACACAAGTGCGAAAAGTGGTTTTTCAACATGAACACAAGTGTGAAAAGTGGTTTTTCAACACTAACACAAGTGCAAAAAGTGTTTTTGCCACACTATTACAAGTGCAAAAGTGGTTTCCTGCACCAACACAAGTGCGAAAAGTGGTTTTTCAACACTAACACAAGTGCGAAAAGTGGTTTTTCAACACTATCACAAGTGCAAAAAGTGTTTTTTCCACACTAATACAAGTGCAAAAGTGGTTTCCTGCACCAACACAAGTGCGAAAAGTGGTTTTTCAACACTAACACAAGTGCGAAAAGTGGTTTTTCCACACTAATACAAGTGCAAAAGTGGTTTCCTGCACCAACACAACTGCGAAAAGTGGTTTTTCAACACTAACACAAGTGCGAAAAGTGGTATTTCAACACTATCACAAGTGCAAAAAGTGTTTTTTCCACACTATTACAAGTGCAAAAGTGGTTTCCTGCACCAACACAAGTGCGAAAAGTGGTTTTTCAATACTAACACAAGTGCGAAAAGGGGTTTTTCAACACTAACACAAGTGCGAAAAGTGGTATTTCAACACTATCACAAGTGCAAAAAGTGTTTTTTCCACACTATTACAAGTGCAAAAGTGGTTTCCTGCACCAACACAAGTGCGAAAAGTGGTTTTTCAACACTAACACACTAATACAAGTGCAGAAGTGGTTTCCTGCACCAACACAAGTGCGAAAAGTGGTTTTTCAACACTAACACAAGTGCGAAAAGTGGTTTTTCAACACTAACACAAGTGCAAAAAGTGGTTTTTCCACACTAATACAAGTGCAAAAGTGGTTTCCTGCACCAACACAAGTGCGAAAAGTGGTTTTTCAACACTAACACAAGTGCGAAAAGTGGTTTTTCAACACTAACACAAGTGCGAAAAGTGGTTTTTCAACACGAACACAAGTGCGAAAAGTGGTTTTTCAACACTAACACACTAATACAAGTGCAAAAGTGGTTTCCTGCACCAACACAAGTGCGAAAAGTGGTTTTTCAACACTAACACAAGTGCGAAAAGTGGTTTTTCAACACTAACACAAGTGCAAAAAGTGGTTTTTCCACACTAATACAAGTGCAAAAGTGGTTTCCTGCACCAACACAAGTGCGAAAAGTGGTTTTTCAACACTATCACAAGTGCAAAAAGTGTTTTTTTCAAAATAATACAAGTGCAAAAGTGGTTTCCTGCATCAACACAAGTGCGAAAAGTGGTTTTTCAACACTAACACAAGTGCGAAAAGTGGTTTTTCAACACTAACACAAGTGCGAAAAGTGGTTTTTCAACATGAACACAAGTGTGAAAAGTGGTTTTTCAACACTAACACAAGTGCAAAAAGTGTTTTTGCCACACTATTACAAGTGCAAAAGTGGTTTCCTGCACCAACACAAGTGCGAAAAGTGGTTTTTCAACACTAACACAAGTGCGAAAAGTGGTTTTTCAACACTATCACAAGTGCAAAAAGTGTTTTTTCCACACTAATACAAGTGCAAAAGTGGTTTCCTGCACCAACACAAGTGCGAAAAGTGGTTTTTCAACACTAACACAAGTGCGAAAAGTGGTTTTTCCACACTAATACAAGTGCAAAAGTGGTTTCCTGCACCAACACAACTGCGAAAAGTGGTTTTTCAACACTAACACAAGTGCGAAAAGTGGTATTTCAACACTATCACAAGTGCAAAAAGTGTTTTTTCCACACTATTACAAGTGCAAAAGTGGTTTCCTGCACCAACACAAGTGCGAAAAGTGGTTTTTCAACACTAACACAAGTGCGAAAAGGGGTTTTTCAACACTAACACAAGTGCGAAAAGTGGTATTTCAACACTATCACAAGTGCAAAAAGTGTTTTTTCCACACTATTACAAGTGCAAAAGTGGTTTCCTGCACCAACACAACTGCGAAAAGTGGTTTTTCAACACTAACACAAGTGCAAAAAGTGGTATTTCAACACTATCACAAGTGCAAAAAGTGTTTTTTCCACACTAATACAAGTGCAAAAGTGGTTTCCTGCACCAACAGAAGTGCGAAAAGTGGTTTTTCAACACTAACACAAGTGCGAAAAGTGGTTTTTCAACACTAACACAAGTGCGAAAAGTGGTTTTTCCACACTAATACAAGTGCAAAAGTGGTTTCCTGCACCAACACAAGTGCGAAAAGTGGTTTTTCAACACTAACACAAGTGCGAAAAGTGGTTTTTCAACACTAACACAAGTGCGAAAAGTGGTTTTTCAACATGAACACAAGTGTGAAAAGTGGTTTTTCAACACTAACACAAGTGCAAAAAGTGTTTTTGCCACACTATTACAAGTGCAAAAGTGGTTTCCTGCACCAACACAAGTGCGAAAAGTGGTTTTTCAACACTAACACAAGTGCGAAAAGTGGTTTTTCAACACTATCACAAGTGCAAAAAGTGTTTTTTCCACACTAATACAAGTGCAAAAGTGGTTTCCTGCACCAACACAAGTGCGAAAAGTGGTTTTTCAACACTAACACAAGTGCGAAAAGTGGTTTTTCCACACTAATACAAGTGCAAAAGTGGTTTCCTGCACCAACACAACTGCGAAAAGTGGTTTTTCAACACTAACACAAGTGCGAAAAGTGGTATTTCAACACTATCACAAGTGCAAAAAGTGTTTTTTCCACACTATTACAAGTGCAAAAGTGGTTTCCTGCACCAACACAAGTGCGAAAAGTGGTTTTTCAATACTAACACAAGTGCGAAAAGGGGTTTTTCAACACTAACACAAGTGCGAAAAGTGGTATTTCAACACTATCACAAGTGCAAAAAGTGTTTTTTCCACACTATTACAAGTGCAAAAGTGGTTTCCTGCACCAACACAAGTGCGAAAAGTGGTTTTTCAACACTAACACACTAATACAAGTGCAAAAGTGGTTTCCTGCACCAACACAAGTGCGAAAAGTGGTTTTTCAACACTAACACAAGTGCGAAAAGTGGTTTTTCAACACTAACACAAGTGCAAAAAGTGGTTTTTCCACACTAATACAAGTGCAAAAGTGGTTTCCTGCACCAACACAAGTGCGAAAAGTGGTTTTTCAACACTAACACAAGTGCGAAAAGTGGTTTTTCAACACTAACACAAGTGCGAAAAGTGGTTTTTCAACACGAACACAAGTGCGAAAAGTGGTTTTTCAACACTAACACACTAATACAAGTGCAAAAGTGGTTTCCTGCACCAACACAAGTGCGAAAAGTGGTTTTTCAACACTAACACAAGTGCGAAAAGTGGTTTTTCAACACTAACACAAGTGCAAAAAGTGGTTTTTCCACACTAATACAAGTGCAAAAGTGGTTTCCTGCACCAACACAAGTGCGAAAAGTGGTTTTTCAACACTATCACAAGTGCAAAAAGTGTTTTTTTCAAAATAATACAAGTGCAAAAGTGGTTTCCTGCATCAACACAAGTGCGAAAAGTGGTTTTTCAACACTAACACAAGTGCGAAAAGTGGTTTTTCAACACTAACACAAGTGCGAAAAGTGGTTTTTCAACATGAACACAAGTGTGAAAAGTGGTTTTTCAACACTAACACAAGTGCAAAAAGTGTTTTTGCCACACTATTACAAGTGCAAAAGTGGTTTCCTGCACCAACACAAGTGCGAAAAGTGGTTTTTCAACACTAACACAAGTGCGAAAAGTGGTTTTTCAACACTATCACAAGTGCAAAAAGTGTTTTTTCCACACTAATACAAGTGCAAAAGTGGTTTCCTGCACCAACACAAGTGCGAAAAGTGGTTTTTCAACACTAACACAAGTGCGAAAAGTGGTTTTTCCACACTAATACAAGTGCAAAAGTGGTTTCCTGCACCAACACAACTGCGAAAAGTGGTTTTTCAACACTAACACAAGTGCGAAAAGTGGTATTTCAACACTATCACAAGTGCAAAAAGTGTTTTTTCCACACTATTACAAGTGCAAAAGTGGTTTCCTGCACCAACACAAGTGCGAAAAGTGGTTTTTCAACACTAACACAAGTGCGAAAAGGGGTTTTTCAACACTAACACAAGTGCGAAAAGTGGTATTTCAACACTATCACAAGTGCAAAAAGTGTTTTTTCCACACTATTACAAGTGCAAAAGTGGTTTCCTGCACCAACACAACTGCGAAAAGTGGTTTTTCAACACTAACACAAGTGCAAAAAGTGGTATTTCAACACTATCACAAGTGCAAAAAGTGTTTTTTCCACACTAATACAAGTGCAAAAGTGGTTTCCTGCACCAACAGAAGTGCGAAAAGTGGTTTTTCAACACTAACACAAGTGCGAAAAGTGGTTTTTCAACACTAACACAAGTGCGAAAAGTGGTTTTTCCACACTAATACAAGTGCAAAAGTGGTTTCCTGCACCAACACAAGTGCGAGTGGTTTTTCATCACTAACACAAGTGCGAAAAGTGGTTTTTCAACACTAACACAAGTGCGAAAAGTGGTTTTTCCACACTAATACAAGTGCAAAAGTGGTTTCCTGCACCAACACAAGTGCGAAAAGTGGTTTTTCAACACTAACACAAGTGCGAAAAGTGGTTTTTCAACACTATCACAAGTGCAAAAAGTGTTTTTTTCCACACTAATACAAGTGCAAAAGTGGTTTCCTGCACCAACACAAGTGCGAAAAGTGGTTTTTCAACACTAACACAAGTGCGAAAAGTGGTTTTTCAACACTAACACAAGTGCGAAAAGTGGTTTTTCAACACTAACACAAGTGCGAAAAGTTGTTTTTCCACACTAAAACAAGTGCAAAAGTCGTTTCCTGCACCAACACAAGTGCGAAAAGTGGTTTTTCAACACTATCACAAGTGCAAAAAGTGTTTTTTCCACACTAATACAAGTGCAAAAGTGGTTTCCTACACCAACACAAGTGCGAAAAGTGGTTTTTCAACACTAACACAAGTGCGAAAAGTGGTTTTTCAACACTAACACAAGTGCGAAAAGTGGTTTTTCAACACTAACACAAGTGTGAAAAGTGGTTTTTCCACACTAATACAAGTGCAAAAGTGGTTTCCTGCACCAACACAAGTGCGAAAATTGGTTTTTCAACACTAACACAAGTGCGAAAAGTGGTTTTTCAACACTATCACAAGTGCAAAAAGTGTTTTTTCCACACTAATACAAGTGCAAAAGTGGTTTCCTGCACCAACACAAGTGCGAAAAGTGGTTTTTCAACACTAACACACTAATACAAGTGCAAAAGTGGTTTCCTGCACCAACACAAGTGCGAAAAGTGGTTTTTCAACACTAACACAAGTGCGAAAAGTGGTTTTTCAACACTAACACAAGTGCAAAAAGTGGTTTTTCCACACTAATACAAGTGCAAAAGTGGTTTCCTGCACCAACAAAAGTGCGAAAAGTGGTTTTTCAACACTATCACAAGTGCAAAAAGTGTTTTTTTCAAAATAATACAAGTGCAAAAGTGGTTTCCTGCATCAACACAAGTGCGAAAAGTGGTTTTTCAACACTAACACAAGTGCGAAAAGTGGTTTTTCAACACTAACACAAGTGCGAAAAGTGGTTTTTCAACATGAACACAAGTGTGAAAAGTGGTTTTTCAACACTAACACAAGTGCAAAAAGTGTTTTTGCCACACTATTACAAGTGCAAAAGTGGTTTCCTGCACCAACACAAGTGCGAAAAGTGGTTTTTCAACACTAACACAAGTGCGAAAAGTGGTTTTTCAACACTATCACAAGTGCATAAAGTGTTTTTTCCACACTAATACAAGTGCAAAAGTGGTTTCCTGCACCAACACAAGTGCGAAAAGTGGTTTTTCAACACTAACACAAGTGCGAAAAGTGGTTTTTCCACACTAATACAAGTGCAAAAGTGGTTTCCTGCACCAACACAAGTGCGAAAAGTGGTTTTTCAACACTATCACAAGTGCAAAAAGTGTTTTTTCCACACTAATACAAGTGCAAAAGTGGTTTCCTGCACCAACACAAGTGCGAAAAGTGGTTTTTCAACACTAACACAAGTGCGAAACGTGGTTTTTCAACACTAACACAAGTGCGAAAAGTGGTTTTTCAACATGAACACAAGTGTGAAAAGTGGTTTTTCAACACTAACACAACTGCAAAAAGTGGTTTTTCAACACTAACACAAGTGCGAAAAGTGGTTTTTCCACACTAATACAAGTGCAAAAGTGGTTTCCTGCACCAACACAAGTGCGAAAAGTGGTTTTTCAACACTAACACAAGTGCGAAAAGTGGTTTTTCAACACTAACACAAGTGCGAAAAGTGGTTTTTCAACACGAACACAAGTGCGAAAAGTGGTTTTTCAACACTAACACACTAATACAAGTGCAAAAGTGGTTTCCTGCACCAACACAAGTGCGAAAAGTGGTTTTTCAACACTAACACAAGTGCGAAAAGTGGTTTTTCAACACTAACACAAGTGCAAAAAGTGGTTTTTCCACACTAATACAAGTGCAAAAGTGGTTTCCTGCACCAACACAAGTGCGAAAAGTGGTTTTTCAACACTATCACAAGTGCAAAAAGTGTTTTTTTCAAAATAATACAAGTGCAAAAGTGGTTTCCTGCATCAACACAAGTGCGAAAAGTGGTTTTTCAACACTAACACAAGTGCGAAAAGTGGTTTTTCAACACTAACACAAGTGCGAAAAGTGGTTTTTCAACATGAACACAAGTGTGAAAAGTGGTTTTTCAACACTAACACAAGTGCAAAAAGTGTTTTTGCCACACTATTACAAGTGCAAAAGTGGTTTCCTGCACCAACACAAGTGCGAAAAGTGGTTTTTCAACACTAACACAAGTGCGAAAAGTGGTTTTTCAACACTATCACAAGTGCAAAAAGTGTTTTTTCCACACTAATACAAGTGCAAAAGTGGTTTCCTGCACCAACACAAGTGCGAAAAGTGGTTTTTCAACACTAACACAAGTGCGAAAAGTGGTTTTTCCACACTAATACAAGTGCAAAAGTGGTTTCCTGCACCAACACAACTGCGAAAAGTGGTTTTTCAACACTAACACAAGTGCGAAAAGTGGTATTTCAACACTATCACAAGTGCAAAAAGTGTTTTTTCCACACTATTACAAGTGCAAAAGTGGTTTCCTGCACCAACACAAGTGCGAAAAGTGGTTTTTCAACACTAACACAAGTGCGAAAAGGGGTTTTTCAACACTAACACAAGTGCGAAAAGTGGTATTTCAACACTATCACAAGTGCAAAAAGTGTTTTTTCCACACTATTACAAGTGCAAAAGTGGTTTCCTGCACCAACACAACTGCGAAAAGTGGTTTTTCAACACTAACACAAGTGCAAAAAGTGGTATTTCAACACTATCACAAGTGCAAAAAGTGTTTTTTCCACACTAATACAAGTGCAAAAGTGGTTTCCTGCACCAACAGAAGTGCGAAAAGTGGTTTTTCAACACTAACACAAGTGCAAAAAGTGGTTTTTCAACACTAACACAAGTGCGAAAAGTGGTTTTTCCACACTAATACAAGTGCAAAAGTGGTTTCCTGCACCAACACAAGTGCGAAAAGTGGTTTTTCAACACTAACACAAGTGCGAAAAGTGGTTTTTCAACACTAACACAAGTGCGAAAAGTGGTTTTTCAACATGAACACAAGTGTGAAAAGTGGTTTTTCAACACTAACACAAGTGCAAAAAGTGTTTTTGCCACACTATTACAAGTGCAAAAGTGGTTTCCTGCACCAACACAAGTGCGAAAAGTGGTTTTTCAACACTAACACAAGTGCGAAAAGTGGTTTTTCAACACTATCACAAGTGCAAAAAGTGTTTTTTCCACACTAATACAAGTGCAAAAGTGGTTTCCTGCACCAACACAAGTGCGAAAAGTGGTTTTTCAACACTAACACAAGTGCGAAAAGTGGTTTTTCCACACTAATACAAGTGCAAAAGTGGTTTCCTGCACCAACACAACTGCGAAAAGTGGTTTTTCAACACTAACACAAGTGCGAAAAGTGGTATTTCAACACTATCACAAGTGCAAAAAGTGTTTTTTCCACACTATTACAAGTGCAAAAGTGGTTTCCTGCACCAACACAAGTGCGAAAAGTGGTTTTTCAATACTAACACAAGTGCGAAAAGGGGTTTTTCAACACTAACACAAGTGCGAAAAGTGGTATTTCAACACTATCACAAGTGCAAAAAGTGTTTTTTCCACACTATTACAAGTGCAAAAGTGGTTTCCTGCACCAACACAAGTGCGAAAAGTGGTTTTTCAACACTAACACACTAATACAAGTGCAAAAGTGGTTTCCTGCACCAACACAAGTGCGAAAAGTGGTTTTTCAACACTAACACAAGTGCGAAAAGTGGTTTTTCAACACTAACACAAGTGCAAAAAGTGGTTTTTCCACACTAATACAAGTGCAAAAGTGGTTTCCTGCACCAACACAAGTGCGAAAAGTGGTTTTTCAACACTAACACAAGTGCGAAAAGTGGTTTTTCAACACTAACACAAGTGCGAAAAGTGGTTTTTCAACACGAACACAAGTGCGAAAAGTGGTTTTTCAACACTAACACACTAATACAAGTGCAAAAGTGGTTTCCTGCACCAACACAAGTGCGAAAAGTGGTTTTTCAACACTAACACAAGTGCGAAAAGTGGTTTTTCAACACTAACACAAGTGCAAAAAGTGGTTTTTCCACACTAATACAAGTGCAAAAGTGGTTTCCTGCACCAACACAAGTGCGAAAAGTGGTTTTTCAACACTATCACAAGTGCAAAAAGTGTTTTTTTCAAAATAATACAAGTGCAAAAGTGGTTTCCTGCATCAACACAAGTGCGAAAAGTGGTTTTTCAACACTAACACAAGTGCGAAAAGTGGTTTTTCAACACTAACACAAGTGCGAAAAGTGGTTTTTCAACATGAACACAAGTGTGAAAAGTGGTTTTTCAACACTAACACAAGTGCAAAAAGTGTTTTTGCCACACTATTACAAGTGCAAAAGTGGTTTCCTGCACCAACACAAGTGCGAAAAGTGGTTTTTCAACACTAACACAAGTGCGAAAAGTGGTTTTTCAACACTATCACAAGTGCAAAAAGTGTTTTTTCCACACTAATACAAGTGCAAAAGTGGTTTCCTGCACCAACACAAGTGCGAAAAGTGGTTTTTCAACACTAACACAAGTGCGAAAAGTGGTTTTTCCACACTAATACAAGTGCAAAAGTGGTTTCCTGCACCAACACAACTGCGAAAAGTGGTTTTTCAACACTAACACAAGTGCGAAAAGTGGTATTTCAACACTATCACAAGTGCAAAAAGTGTTTTTTCCACACTATTACAAGTGCAAAAGTGGTTTCCTGCACCAACACAAGTGCGAAAAGTGGTTTTTCAACACTAACACAAGTGCGAAAAGGGGTTTTTCAACACTAACACAAGTGCGAAAAGTGGTATTTCAACACTATCACAAGTGCAAAAAGTGTTTTTTCCACACTATTACAAGTGCAAAAGTGGTTTCCTGCACCAACACAACTGCGAAAAGTGGTTTTTCAACACTAACACAAGTGCAAAAAGTGGTATTTCAACACTATCACAAGTGCAAAAAGTGTTTTTTCCACACTAATACAAGTGCAAAAGTGGTTTCCTGCACCAACAGAAGTGCGAAAAGTGGTTTTTCAACACTAACACAAGTGCGAAAAGTGGTTTTTCAACACTAACACAAGTGCGAAAAGTGGTTTTTCCACACTAATACAAGTGCAAAAGTGGTTTCCTGCACCAACACAAGTGCGAGAGGTGGTTTTTCATCACTAACACAAGTGCGAAAAGTGGTTTTTCAACACTAACACAAGTGCGAAAAGTGGTTTTTCCACACTAATACAAGTGCAAAAGTGGTTTCCTGCACCAACACAAGTGCGAAAAGTGGTTTTTCAACACTAACACAAGTGCGAAAAGTGGTTTTTCAACACTATCACAAGTGCAAAAAGTGTTTTTTTCCACACTAATACAAGTGCAAAAGTGGTTTCCTGCACCAACACAAGTGCGAAAAGTGGTTTTTCAACACTAACACAAGTGCGAAAAGTGGTTTTTCAACACTAACACAAGTGCGAAAAGTGGTTTTTCAACACTAACACAAGTGCGAAAAGTTGTTTTTCCACACTAAAACAAGTGCAAAAGTCGTTTCCTGCACCAACACAAGTGCGAAAAGTGGTTTTTCAACACTATCACAAGTGCAAAAAGTGTTTTTTCCACACTAATACAAGTGCAAAAGTGGTTTCCTACACCAACACAAGTGCGAAAAGTGGTTTTTCAACACTAACACAAGTGCGAAAAGTGGTTTTTCAACACTAACACAAGTGCGAAAAGTGGTTTTTCAACACTAACACAAGTGTGAAAAGTGGTTTTTCCACACTAATACAAGTGCAAAAGTGGTTTCCTGCACCAACACAAGTGCGAAAATTGGTTTTTCAACACTAACACAAGTGCGAAAAGTGGTTTTTCAACACTATCACAAGTGCAAAAAGTGTTTTTTCCACACTAATACAAGTGCATAAGTGGTTTCCTGCACCAACACAAGTGCGAAAAGTGGTTTTTCAACACTAACACAAGTGCGAAAAGTGGTTTTTCAACACTAACACAAGTGCGAAAAGTGGTTTTTCAACACGAACACAAGTGCGAAAAGTGGTTTTTCAACACTAACACAAGTGCGAAAAGTATTTTTTCCACACTAATACAAGTGCAAAAGTGGTTTCCTGCACCAACACAAGTGCGGAAAGTGGTTTTTCAACACTAACACAAGTGCGATAAGTGGTTTTTCAACACTAACACAACTGCAAAAAGTGGTTTTTCAACACTAACACAAGTGCGAAAAGTGGTTTTTCCACACTAATACAAGTGCAAAAGTGGTTTCCTGCACCAACACAAGTGCGAAAAGTGGTTTTTCAACACTAACACAAGTGCAAAAAGTGTTTTTTCCACACTAATTCAAGTGCAAAAGTGGTTTCCTGCACCAACACATGTGCGAAAAGTGGTTTTTCAACACAAACACAAGTGCGAAAAGTGGTTTTTCAACACTAACACAAGTGCGAAAAGTGGTTTTTCCACACTAATACAAGTGCGAAAAGTGGTTTTTCAACACGAACACAAGTGCGAAAAGTGGTTTTTCAACACTAACACAAGTGCAAAAAGTGTTTTTGCCACACTAATACAAGTGCAAAAGTGGTTTCCTGCACCAACACAAGTGCGAAAAGTGGTTTTTCAACACTAACACAAGTGCAAAAGTGGTTTTTCAACACTATCACAAGTGCAAAAAGTGTTTTTTCCACACTAATACAAGTGCAAAAGTGGTTTCCTGCACCAACACAAGTGTGGTTTTTCAACACTAACACAAGTGCGAAAAGTGGTTTTTCCACACTAATACAAGTGCAAAAGTGGTTTCCTGCACCAACACAACTGCGAAAAGTGGTTTTTCAACACTAACACAAGTGCAAAAAGTGGTATTTCAACACTATCACAAGTGCAAAAAGTGTTTTTTCCACACTAATACAAGTGCAAAAGTGGTTTCCTGCACCAACAGAAGTGCGAAAAGTGGTTTTTCAACACTAACACAAGTGCGAAAAGTGGTTTTTCAACACTAACACAAGTGCGAAAAGTGGTTTTTCAACACTAACACAAGTGCGAAAAGTGGTTTTTCCACACTAATACAAGTGCAAAAGTGGTTTCCTGCACCAACACAAGTGCGAAAAGTGTTTTTTCATCACTAACACAAGTGCGAAAAGTGGTTTTTCAACACTAACACAAGTGCGAAAAGTGGTTTTCCACACTATACAAGTGCAAAAGTGGTTTCCTGCACCAACACAAGTGCGAAAAGTGGTTTTTCAACACTAACACAAGTGCGAAAAGTGGTTTTCAACACTATCACAAGTGCATAAAGTGTTTTTTCCACACTAATACAAGTGCAAAAGTGGTTTCCTGCACCAACACAAGTGCGAAAAGTGGTTTTTCAACACTAACACAAGTGCGAAAAGTGGTTTTTCAACACTAACACAAGTGCGGAAAGTGGTTTTCCCACACTAATACAAGTGCAAAAGTGGTTTCCTGCACCAACACAAGTGCGAAAAGTGGTTTTTCAACACTAACACAAGTGCGAAAAGTGGTTTTTCAACACTATCACAAGTGCAAAAAGTGTTTTTTTCCACACTAATACAAGTGCAAAAGTGGTTTCCTGCACCAACACAAGTGCGAAAAGTGGTTTTTCAACACTAACACAAGTGCGAAAAGTGGTTTTTCAACACTAATACAAGTGCAAAAGTGGTTTCCTGCACCAACACAAGTGCGAAAAGTGGTTTTTCAACACTAACACAAGTGCGAAAAGTGGTTTTTCCACACTAATACAAGTGCAAAAGTGGTTTCCTGCACCAACACAACTGCGAAAAGTGGTTTTTCAACACTAACACAAGTGCAAAAAGTGGTATTTCAACACTATCACAAGTGCAAAAAGTGTTTTTTCCACACTAATACAAGTGCAAAAGTGGTTTCCTGCACCAACAGAAGTGCGAAAAGTGGTTTTTCAACACTAACACAAGTGCGAAAAGTGGTTTTTCAACACTAACACAAGTGCGAAAAGTGGTTTTTCAACACTAACACAAGTGCGAAAAGTGGTTTTTCCACACTAATACAAGTGCAAAAGTGGTTTCCTGCACCAACACAAGTGCGAAAAGTGTTTTTTCATCACTAACACAAGTGCGAAAAGTGGTTTTTCAACACTAACACAAGTGCGAAAAGTGGTTTTCCACACTAATACAAGTGCAAAAGTGGTTTCCTGCACCAACACAAGTGCGAAAAGTGGTTTTTCAACACTAACACAAGTGCGAAAAGTGGTTTTCAACACTATCACAAGTGCATAAAGTGTTTTTTCCACACTAATACAAGTGCAAAAGTGGTTTCCTGCACCAACACAAGTGCGAAAAGTGGTTTTTCAACACTAACACAAGTGCGAAAAGTGGTTTTTCAACACTAACACAAGTGCGGAAAGTGGTTTTCCCACACTAATACAAGTGCAAAAGTGGTTTCCTGCACCAACACAAGTGCGAAAAGTGGTTTTTCAACACTAACACAAGTGCGAAAAGTGGTTTTTCAACACTATCACAAGTGCAAAAAGTGTTTTTTTCCACACTAATACAAGTGCAAAAGTGGTTTCCTGCACCAACACAAGTGCGAAAAGTGGTTTTTCAACACTAACACAAGTGCGAAAAGTGGTTTTTCAACACTAACACAAGTGCGAAAAGTTGTTTTTCCACACTAAAACAAGTGCAAAAGTGGTGTCCTGCATCAACACACGTACGAAAAGTGGTTTTTCAACACTAACACAGGTGCGAAAAGTGGTTTTTCAACACTATCACAAGTGCAAAAAGTGTTTTTTCCACACTAATACAAGTGCAAAAGTGGTTTCCTGCACCAACACAAGTGCGAAAAGTGGTTTTTCAACACTAACACAAGTGCGAAAAGTGGTTTTTCAACACTAACACAAGTGCGAAAAGTGGTTTTTCAACACTAACACAAGTGCGAAAAGTGGTTTTTCCACACTAATGCAAGTGCAAAAGTGGTTTCCTGCACCAACACAAGTGCGAAAATTGGTTTTTCAACACTAACACAAGTGCGAAAAGTGGTTTTTCAACACTATCACAAGTGCAAAAAGTGTTTTTTCCACACTAATACAAGTGCAAAAGTGGTTTCCTGCACCAACACAAGTGCGAAAAGTGGTTTTTCAACACTAACACAAGTGCGAAAAGTGGTTTTTCAACACTAACACAAGTGCGAAAAGTGGTTTTTCAACACGAACACAAGTGCGAAAAGTGGTTTTTCAACACTAACACAAGTGCGAAAAGTATTTTTTCCACACTAATACAAGTGCAAAAGTGGTTTCCTGCACCAACACAAGTGCGGAAAGTGGTTTTTCAACACTAACACAAGTGCGATAAGTGGTTTTTCAACACTAACACAACTGCAAAAAGTGGTTTTTCAAAACTAACACAAGTGCGAAAAGTGGTTTTTCCACACTAATACAAGTGCAAAAGTGGTTTCCTGCACCAACACAAGTGCGAAAAGTGGTTTTTCAACACTAACACAAGTGCAAAAAGTGTTTTTTCCACACTAATTCAAGTGCAAAAGTGGTTTCCTGCACCAACACAAGTGCGAAAAGTGGTTTTTCAACACTAACACAAGTGCGAAAAGTGGTTTTTCAACACTAACACAAGTGTGAAAAGTGGTTTTTCCACACTAATACAAGTGCAAAAGTGGTTTCCCTGCACCAACACAAGTGCGAAAAGTGGTTTTTCAACACTAACACAAGTGCGAAAAGTGGTTTTTCAACACGATCACAAGTGCAAAAAGTGTTTTTTCCACACTAATACAAGTGCAAAAGTGGTTTCCTGCACCAACACAAGTGCGAAAAGTGGTTTTTCAACACTAACACAAGTGCGAAACGTGGTTTTTCAACACTAACACAAGTGCGAAAAGTGTTTTTTTCCACACTAATACAAGTGCAAAAGTGGTTTCCTGCACCAACACAAGTGCGAAAAGTGGTTTTTCAACACTAACGCAAGTGCAAAAAGTGTTTTTTCCACACTAATTCAAGTGCAAAAGTGGTTTCCTGCACCAACACAAGTGCGAAAAGTGGTTTTTCAACAATAACACAAGTGCGAAAAGTGGTTTTTCAACACCAACACAAGTGCGAAAAGTGGTTTTTCCACACTAATACAAGTGCAAAAGTGGTTTCCCTGCACCAACACAAGTGCGAAAAGTGGTTTTTCAACACTAACACAAGTGCGAAAAGTGGTTTTTCAACACTATCACAAGTGCAAAAAGTGTTTTTTCCACACTAATACAAGTGCAAAAGTGGTTTCCTGCACCAACACAAGTGCGAAAAGTGGTTTTTCAACACTAACACAAGTGCGAAACATGGTTTTTCAACACTAACACAAGTGCGAAAAGTGTTTTTTTCCACACTAATACAAGTGCAAAAGTGGTTTCCTGCACCAACACAAGTGCGAAAAGTGGTTTTTCAACACTAGCACAAGTGTGAAAAGTGGTTTTTCAACACTAACACAAGTGCGAAAAGTGGTTTTTCCACACGAATACAAGTGCAAAAGTGGTTTCCTGCACCAACACAAGTGCGAAAAGTGGTTTTTCAACACTAACACAAGTGCGAAAAGTGGTTTTTCAACACTAACACAAGTGCGAAAAGTGGTTTTTCCACACTAATACAAGTGCAAAAGTGGTTTCCTGCACCAACACAAGTGCGAAAAGTGGTTTTTCAACACTAACACAAGTGCGAAAAGTGGTTTTTCAACACTAACACAAGTGCAAAAAGTGTTTTTTCCACACTAATTCAAGTGCAAAAGTGGTTTCCTGCACCAACACAAGTGCGAAAAGTGGTTTTTCAACACTAACACAAGTGCGAAAAGTGGTTTTTCAACACTAACACAAGTGCGAAAAGTGGTTTTTCCACACTAATACAAGTGCAAAAGTGGTTTCCCTGCACCAACACAAGTGCGAAAAGTGGTTTTTCAACACTAACACAAGTGCGAAAAGTGGTTTTTCAACACTATCACAAGTGCAAAAAGTGTTTTTTCCACACTAATACAAGTGCAAAAGTGGTTTCCTGCACCAACACAAGTGCGAAAAGTGGTTTTTCAACACTAACACAAGTGCGAAACGTGGTTTTTCAACACTAACACAAGTGCGAAAAGTGTTTTTTTCCACACTAATACAAGTGCAAAAGTGGTTTCCTGCACCAACACAAGTGCGAAAAGTGGTTTTTCAACACTAACACAAGTGTGAAAAGTGGTTTTTCCACACTAATACAAGTGCAAAAGTGGTTTCCTGCACCAACACAAGTGCGAAAAGTGGTTTTTCAACACTAACACAAGTGCAAAAAGTGTTTTTTCCACACTAATTCAAGTGCAAAAGTGGTTTCCTGCACCAACACAAGTGCGAAAAGTGGTTTTTCAACACAAACACAAGTGCGAAAAGTGGTTTTTCAACACTAACACAAGTGCGAAAAGTGGTTTTTCCACACTAATACAAGTGCGAAAAGTGGTTTTTCAACACGAACACAAGTGCGAAAAGTGGTTTTTCAACACTAACACAAGTGCAAAAAGTGTTTTTGCCACACTAATACAAGTGCAAAAGTGGTTTCCTGCACCAACACAAGTGCGAAAAGTGGTTTTTCAACACTAACACAAGTGCAAAAGTGGTTTTTCAACACTATCACAAGTGCAAAAAGTGTTTTTTCCACACTAATACAAGTGCAAAAGTGGTTTCCTGCACCAACACAAGTGCGAAAAGTGGTTTTTCAACACTAACACAAGTGCGAAAAGTGGTTTTTCCACACTAATACAAGTGCAAAAGTGGTTTCCTGCACCAACACAACTGCGAAAAGTGGTTTTTCAACACTAACACAAGTGCAAAAAGTGGTATTTCAACACTATCACAAGTGCAAAAAGTGTTTTTTCCACACTAATACAAGTGCAAAAGTGGTTTCCTGCACCAACAGAAGTGCGAAAAGTGGTTTTTCAACACTAACACAAGTGCGAAAAGTGGTTTTTCAACACTAACACAAGTGCGAAAAGTGGTTTTTCAACACTAACACAAGTGCGAAAAGTGGTTTTTCCACACTAATACAAGTGCAAAAGTGGTTTCCTGCACCAACACAAGTGCGAAAAGTGTTTTTTCATCACTAACACAAGTGCGAAAAGTGGTTTTTCAACACTAACACAAGTGCGAAAAGTGGTTTTCCACACTATACAAGTGCAAAAGTGGTTTCCTGCACCAACACAAGTGCGAAAAGTGGTTTTTCAACACTAACACAAGTGCGAAAAGTGGTTTTCAACACTATCACAAGTGCATAAAGTGTTTTTTCCACACTAATACAAGTGCAAAAGTGGTTTCCTGCACCAACACAAGTGCGAAAAGTGGTTTTTCAACACTAACACAAGTGCGAAAAGTGGTTTTTCAACACTAACACAAGTGCGGAAAGTGGTTTTCCCACACTAATACAAGTGCAAAAGTGGTTTCCTGCACCAACACAAGTGCGAAAAGTGGTTTTTCAACACTAACACAAGTGCGAAAAGTGGTTTTTCAACACTATCACAAGTGCAAAAAGTGTTTTTTTCCACACTAATACAAGTGCAAAAGTGGTTTCCTGCACCAACACAAGTGCGAAAAGTGGTTTTTCAACACTAACACAAGTGCGAAAAGTGGTTTTTCAACACTAATACAAGTGCAAAAGTGGTTTCCTGCACCAACACAAGTGCGAAAAGTGGTTTTTCAACACTAACACAAGTGCGAAAAGTGGTTTTTCCACACTAATACAAGTGCAAAAGTGGTTTCCTGCACCAACACAACTGCGAAAAGTGGTTTTTCAACACTAACACAAGTGCAAAAAGTGGTATTTCAACACTATCACAAGTGCAAAAAGTGTTTTTTCCACACTAATACAAGTGCAAAAGTGGTTTCCTGCACCAACAGAAGTGCGAAAAGTGGTTTTTCAACACTAACACAAGTGCGAAAAGTGGTTTTTCAACACTAACACAAGTGCGAAAAGTGGTTTTTCAACACTAACACAAGTGCGAAAAGTGGTTTTTCCACACTAATACAAGTGCAAAAGTGGTTTCCTGCACCAACACAAGTGCGAAAAGTGTTTTTTCATCACTAACACAAGTGCGAAAAGTGGTTTTTCAACACTAACACAAGTGCGAAAAGTGGTTTTCCACACTAATACAAGTGCAAAAGTGGTTTCCTGCACCAACACAAGTGCGAAAAGTGGTTTTTCAACACTAACACAAGTGCGAAAAGTGGTTTTCAACACTATCACAAGTGCATAAAGTGTTTTTTCCACACTAATACAAGTGCAAAAGTGGTTTCCTGCACCAACACAAGTGCGAAAAGTGGTTTTTCAACACTAACACAAGTGCGAAAAGTGGTTTTTCAACACTAACACAAGTGCGGAAAGTGGTTTTCCCACACTAATACAAGTGCAAAAGTGGTTTCCTGCACCAACACAAGTGCGAAAAGTGGTTTTTCAACACTAACACAAGTGCGAAAAGTGGTTTTTCAACACTATCACAAGTGCAAAAAGTGTTTTTTTCCACACTAATACAAGTGCAAAAGTGGTTTCCTGCACCAACACAAGTGCGAAAAGTGGTTTTTCAACACTAACACAAGTGCGAAAAGTGGTTTTTCAACACTAACACAAGTGCGAAAAGTTGTTTTTCCACACTAAAACAAGTGCAAAAGTGGTTTCCTGCATCAACACACGTACGAAAAGTGGTTTTTCAACACTAACACAAGTGCGAAAAGTGGTTTTTCAACACTATCACAAGTGCAAAAAGTGTTTTTTCCACACTAATACAAGTGCAAAAGTGGTTTCCTGCACCAACACAAGTGCGAAAAGTGGTTTTTCAACACTAACACAAGTGCGAAAAGTGGTTTTTCAACACTAACACAAGTGCGAAAAGTGGTTTTTCAACACTAACACAAGTGCGAAAAGTGGTTTTTCCACACTAATGCAAGTGCAAAAGTGGTTTCCTGCACCAACACAAGTGCGAAAATTGGTTTTTCAACACTAACACAAGTGCGAAAAGTGGTTTTTCAACACTATCACAAGTGCAAAAAGTGTTTTTTCCACACTAATACAAGTGCAAAAGTGGTTTCCTGCACCAACACAAGTGCGAAAAGTGGTTTTTCAACACTAACACAAGTGCGAAAAGTGGTTTTTCAACACTAACACAAGTGCGAAAAGTGGTTTTTCAACACGAACACAAGTGCGAAAAGTGGTTTTTCAACACTAACACAAGTGCGAAAAGTATTTTTTCCACACTAATACAAGTGCAAAAGTGGTTTCCTGCACCAACACAAGTGCGGAAAGTGGTTTTTCAACACTAACACAAGTGCGATAAGTGGTTTTTCAACACTAACACAACTGCAAAAAGTGGTTTTTCAAAACTAACACAAGTGCGAAAAGTGGTTTTTCCACACTAATACAAGTGCAAAAGTGGTTTCCTGCACCAACACAAGTGCGAAAAGTGGTTTTTCAACACTAACACAAGTGCAAAAAGTGTTTTTTCCACACTAATTCAAGTGCAAAAGTGGTTTCCTGCACCAACACAAGTGCGAAAAGTGGTTTTTCAACACTAACACAAGTGCGAAAAGTGGTTTTTCAACACTAACACAAGTGTGAAAAGTGGTTTTTCCACACTAATACAAGTGCAAAAGTGGTTTCCCTGCACCAACACAAGTGCGAAAAGTGGTTTTTCAACACTAACACAAGTGCGAAAAGTGGTTTTTCAACACTATCACAAGTGCAAAAAGTGTTTTTTCCACACTAATACAAGTGCAAAAGTGGTTTCCTGCACCAACACAAGTGCGAAAAGTGGTTTTTCAACACTAACACAAGTGCGAAACGTGGTTTTTCAACACTAACACAAGTGCGAAAAGTGTTTTTTTCCACACTAATACAAGTGCAAAAGTGGTTTCCTGCACCAACACAAGTGCGAAAAGTGGTTTTTCAACACTAACGCAAGTGCAAAAAGTGTTTTTTCCACACTAATTCAAGTGCAAAAGTGGTTTCCTGCACCAACACAAGTGCGAAAAGTGGTTTTTCAACAATAACACAAGTGCGAAAAGTGGTTTTTCAACACCAACACAAGTGCGAAAAGTGGTTTTTCCACACTAATACAAGTGCAAAAGTGGTTTCCCTGCACCAACACAAGTGCGAAAAGTGGTTTTTCAACACTAACACAAGTGCGAAAAGTGGTTTTTCAACACTATCACAAGTGCAAAAAGTGTTTTTTCCACACTAATACAAGTGCAAAAGTGGTTTCCTGCACCAACACAAGTGCGAAAAGTGGTTTTTCAACACTAACACAAGTGCGAAACATGGTTTTTCAACACTAACACAAGTGCGAAAAGTGTTTTTTTCCACACTAATACAAGTGCAAAAGTGGTTTCCTGCACCAACACAAGTGCGAAAAGTGGTTTTTCAACACTAACACAAGTGTGAAAAGTGGTTTTTCAACACTAACACAAGTGCGAAAAGTGGTTTTTCCACACGAATACAAGTGCAAAAGTGGTTTCCTGCACCAACACAAGTGCGAAAAGTGGTTTTTCAACACTAACACAAGTGCGAAAAGTGGTTTTTCAACACTAACACAAGTGCGAAAAGTGGTTTTTCCACACTAATACAAGTGCAAAAGTGGTTTCCTGCACCAACACAAGTGCGAAAAGTGGTTTTTCAACACTAACACAAGTGCGAAAAGTGGTTTTTCAACACTAACACAAGTGCAAAAAGTGTTTTTTCCACACTAATTCAAGTGCAAAAGTGGTTTCCTGCACCAACACAAGTGCGAAAAGTGGTTTTTCAACACTAACACAAGTGCGAAAAGTGGTTTTTCAACACTAACACAAGTGCGAAAAGTGGTTTTTCCACACTAATACAAGTGCAAAAGTGGTTTCCCTGCACCAACACAAGTGCGAAAAGTGGTTTTTCAACACTAACACAAGTGCGAAAAGTGGTTTTTCAACACTATCACAAGTGCAAAAAGTGTTTTTTCCACACTAATACAAGTGCAAAAGTGGTTTCCTGCACCAACACAAGTGCGAAAAGTGGTTTTTCAACACTAACACAAGTGCGAAACGTGGTTTTTCAACACTAACACAAGTGCGAAAAGTGTTTTTTTCCACACTAATACAAGTGCAAAAGTGGTTTCCTGCACCAACACAAGTGCGAAAAGTGGTTTTTCAACACTAACACAAGTGTGAAAAGTGGTTTTTCAACACTAACACAAGTGCAAAAAGTGTTTTTGCCACACTAATACAAGTGCAAAAGTGGTTTCCTGCACCAACACAAGTGCGAAAAGTGGTTTTTCAACACTAACACAAGTGCGAAAAGTGGTTTTTCCACACTAATACAAGTGCAAAAGTGGTTTCCTGCACCAACACAACTGTGAAAAGTGGTTTTTCAACACTAACACAAGTGCAAAAAGTGGTATTTCAACACTATCACAAGTGCAAAAAGTGTTTTTTCCACACTAATACAAGTGCAAAAGTGGTTTCCTGCACCAACAGAAGTGCGAAAAGTGGTTTTTCAACACTAACACAAGTGCGAAAAGTGGTTTTTCAACACTAACACAAGTGTGAAAAGTGGTTTTTCAACACTAACACAAGTGCGAAAAGTGGTTTTTCCACACTAATACAAGTGCAAAAGTGGTTTCCTGCACCAACACAAGTGCGAAATGTGTTTTTTCATCACTAACACAAGTGCGAAAAGTGGTTTTTCAACAATAACACAAGTGCGAAAAGTGGTTTTCCACACTAATACAAGTGCAAAAGTGGTTTCCTGCACCAACACAAGTGCGAAAAGTGGTTTTTCAACACTAACACAAGTGCGAAAAGTGGTTTTCAACACTATCACAAGTGCATAAAGTGTTTTTTCCACACTAATACAAGTGCAAAAGTGGTTTCCTGCACCAACACAAGTGCGAAAAGTGGTTTTTCAACACTAACACAAGTGCGAAAAGTGGTTTTTCAACACTAACACAAGTGCGGAAAGTGGTTTTCCCACACTAATACAAGTGCAAAAGTGGTTTCCTGCACCAACACAAGTGCGAAAAGTGGTTTTTCAACACTAACACAAGTGCGAAAAGTGGTTTTTCAACACTATCACAAGTGCAAAAAGTGTTTTTTTCCACACTAATACAAGTGCAAAAGTGGTTTCCTGCACCAACACAAGTGCGAAAAGTGGTTTTTCAACACTAACACAAGTGCGAAAAGTGGTTTTTCAACACTAATACAAGTGCAAAAGTGGTTTCCTGCACCAACACAAGTGCGAAAAGTGGTTTTTCAACACTAACACAAGTGCGAAAAGTGGTTTTTCCACACTAATACAAGTGCAAAAGTGGTTTCCTGCACCAACACAACTGCGAAAAGTGGTTTTTCAACACTAACACAAGTGCAAAAAGTGGTATTTCAACACTATCACAAGTGCAAAAAGTGTTTTTTCCACACTAATACAAGTGCAAAAGTGGTTTCCTGCACCAACAGAAGTGCGAAAAGTGGTTTTTCAACACTAACACAAGTGCGAAAAGTGGTTTTTCAACACTAACACAAGTGCGAAAAGTGGTTTTTCAACACTAACACAAGTGCGAAAAGTGGTTTTTCCACACTAATACAAGTGCAAAAGTGGTTTCCTGCACCAACACAAGTGCGAAAAGTGTTTTTTCATCACTAACACAAGTGCGAAAAGTGGTTTTTCAACACTAACACAAGTGCGAAAAGTGGTTTTCCACACTAATACAAGTGCAAAAGTGGTTTCCTGCACCAACACAAGTGCGAAAAGTGGTTTTTCAACACTAACACAAGTGCGAAAAGTGGTTTTCAACACTATCACAAGTGCATAAAGTGTTTTTTCCACACTAATACAAGTGCAAAAGTGGTTTCCTGCACCAACACAAGTGCGAAAAGTGGTTTTTCAACACTAACACAAGTGCGAAAAGTGGTTTTTCAACACTAACACAAGTGCGGAAAGTGGTTTTCCCACACTAATACAAGTGCAAAAGTGGTTTCCTGCACCAACACAAGTGCGAAAAGTGGTTTTTCAACACTAACACAAGTGCGAAAAGTGGTTTTTCAACACTATCACAAGTGCAAAAAGTGTTTTTTTCCACACTAATACAAGTGCAAAAGTGGTTTCCTGCACCAACACAAGTGCGAAAAGTGGTTTTTCAACACTAACACAAGTGCGAAAAGTGGTTTTTCAACACTAACACAAGTGCGAAAAGTTGTTTTTCCACACTAAAACAAGTGCAAAAGTGGTTTCCTGCACCAACACACGTGCGAAAAGTGGTTTTTCAACACTAACACAAGTGCGAAAAGTGGTTTTTCAACACTATCACAAGTGCAAAAAGTGTTTTTTCCACACTAATACAAGTGCAAAAGTGGTTTCCTGCACCAACACAAGTGCGAAAAGTGGTTTTTCAACACTAACACAAGTGCGAAAAGTGGTTTTTCAACACTAACACAAGTGCGAAAAGTGGTTTTTCAACACTAACACAAGTGCGAAAAGTGGTTTTTCCACACTAATGCAAGTGCAAAAGTGGTTTCCTGCACCAACACAAGTGCGAAAATTGGTTTTTCAACACTAACACAAGTGCGAAAAGTGGTTTTTCAACACTATCACAAGTGCAAAAAGTGTTTTTTCCACACTAATACAAGTGCAAAAGTGGTTTCCTGCACCAACACAAGTGCGAAAAGTGGTTTTTCAACACTAACACAAGTGCGAAAAGTGGTTTTTCAACACTAACACAAGTGCGAAAAGTGGTTTTTCAACACGAACACAAGTGCGAAAAGTGGTTTTTCAACACTAACACAAGTGCGAAAAGTATTTTTTCCACACTAATACAAGTGCAAAAGTGGTTTCCTGCACCAACACAAGTGCGGAAAGTGGTTTTTCAACACTAACACAAGTGCGATAAGTGGTTTTTCAACACTAACACAACTGCAAAAAGTGGTTTTTCAAAACTAACACAAGTGCGAAAAGTGGTTTTTCCACACTAATACAAGTGCAAAAGTGGTTTCCTGCACCAACACAAGTGCGAAAAGTGGTTTTTCAACACTAACACAAGTGCAAAAAGTGTTTTTTCCACACTAATTCAAGTGCAAAAGTGGTTTCCTGCACCAACACAAGTGCGAAAAGTGGTTTTTCAACACTAACACAAGTGCGAAAAGTGGTTTTTCAACACTAACACAAGTGCGAAAAGTGGTTTTTCCACACTAATACAAGTGCAAAAGTGGTTTCCCTGCACCAACACAAGTGCGAAAAGTGGTTTTTCAACACTAACACAAGTGCGAAAAGTGGTTTTTCAACACTATCACAAGTGCAAAAAGTGTTTTTTCCACACTAATACAAGTGGAAAAGTGGTTTCCTGCACCAACACAAGTGCGAAAAGTGGTTTTTCAACACTAACACAAGTGCGAAACGTGGTTTTTCAACACTAACACAAGTGCGAAAAGTGTTTTTTTCCACACTAATACAAGTGCAAAAGTGGTTTCCTGCACCAACACAAGTGCGAAAAGTGGTTTTTCAACACTAACGCAAGTGCAAAAAGTGTTTTTTCCACACTAATTCAAGTGCAAAAGTGGTTTCCTGCACCAACACAAGTGCGAAAAGTGGTTTTTCAACAATAACACAAGTGCGAAAAGTGGTTTTTCAACACTAACACAAGTGCGAAAAGTGGTTTTTCCACACTAATACAAGTGCAAAAGTGGTTTCCCTGCACCAACACAAGTGCGAAAAGTGGTTTTTCAACACTAACACAAGTGCGAAAAGTGGTTTTTCAACACTATCACAAGTGCAAAAAGTGTTTTTTCCACACTAATACAAGTGCAAAAGTGGTTTCCTGCACCAACACAAGTGCGAAAAGTGGTTTTTCAACACTAACACAAGTGCGAAACATGGTTTTTCAACACTAACACAAGTGCGAAAAGTGTTTTTTTCCACACTAATACAAGTGCAAAAGTGGTTTCCTGCACCAACACAAGTGCGAAAAGTGGTTTTTCAACACTAACACAAGTGCGAAAAGTGGTTTTTCAACACTATCACAAGTGCAAAAAGTGTTTTTTCCACACTAATACAAGTGCAAAAGTGGTTTCCTGCACCAACACAAGTGCGAAAAGTGGTTTTTCAACACTAACACAAGTGCGAAACGTGGTTTTTCAACACTAACACAAGTGCGAAAAGTGTTTT
The DNA here is from genome assembly GCF_964187855.1 of Myxine glutinosa. Classification (NCBI taxonomy): domain Eukaryota; kingdom Metazoa; phylum Chordata; class Myxini; order Myxiniformes; family Myxinidae; genus Myxine; species Myxine glutinosa. The sequence goes on along the minus strand of NW_027618901.1, from coordinate 22,004 downwards.
TTTCCACACTAATACAAGTGCAAAAGTGGTTTCCTGCACCAACACAAGTGCGAAAAGTGGTATTTCAACACTAACACAAGTGTGAAAAGTGGTTTTTCAACACTAACACAAGTGCGAAAAGTGGTTTTTCCACACGAATACAAGTGCAAAAGTGGTTTCCTGCACCAACACAAGTGCGAAAAGTGGTTTTTCAACACTAGAACAAGTGCGAAAAGTGTTTTTTCAACACTATCACAAGTGCAAAAAGTGTTTTTTCCACACTAATACAAGTGCAAAAGTGGTTTCCTGCACCAACACAAGTGCGAAAAGTGGTTTTTCAACACTAACACACTAATACAAGTGCAAAAGTGGTTTCCTGCACCAACACAAGTGCGAAAAGTGGTTTTTCAACACTAACACAAGTGCGAAAAGTGGTTTTTCAACACTAACACAAGTGCAAAAAGTGGTTTTTCCACACTAATACAAGTGCAAAAGTGGTTTCCTGCACCAACACAACTGCGAAAAGTGGTTTTTCAACACTAACACAAGTGCAAAAAGTGGTATTTCAACACTATCACAAGTGCAAAAAGTGTTTTTTCCACACTAATACAAGTGCAAAAGTGGTTTCCTGCACCAACAGAAGTGCGAAAAGTGGTTTTTCAACACTAACACAAGTGCGAAAAGTGGTTTTTCAACACTAACACAAGTGCGAAAAGTGGTTTTTCAACACTAACACAAGTGCGAAAAGTGGTTTTTCCACACTAATACAAGTGCAAAAGTGGTTTCCTGCACCAACACAAGTGCGAAAAGTGTTTTTTCATCACTAACACAAGTGCGAAAAGTGGTTTTTCAACACTAACACAAGTGCGAAAAGTGGTTTTCCACACTATACAAGTGCAAAAGTGGTTTCCTGCACCAACACAAGTGCGAAAAGTGGTTTTTCAACACTATCACAAGTGCAAAAAGTGTTTTTTTCCACACTAATACAAGTGCAAAAGTGGTTTCCTGCACCAACACAAGTGCGAAAAGTGGTTTTTCAACACTAACACAAGTGCGAAAAGTGGTTTTTCAACACTAACACAAGTGCGAAAAGTTGTTTTTCCACACTAAAACAAGTGCAAAAGTGGTTTCCTGCACCAACACACGTGCGAAAAGTGGTTTTTCAACACTAACACAAGTGCGAAAAGTGGTTTTTCAACACTATCACAAGTGCAAAAAGTGTTTTTTCCACACTAATACAAGTGCAAAAGTGGTTTCCTGCACCAACACAAGTGCGAAAAGTGGTTTTTCAACACTAACACAAGTGCGAAAAGTGGTTTTTCAACACTAACACAAGTGCGAAAAGTGGTTTTTCAACACTAACACAAGTGCGAAAAGTGGTTTTTCCACACTAATGCAAGTGCAAAAGTGGTTTCCTGCACCAACACAAGTGCGAAAATTGGTTTTTCAACACTAACACAAGTGCGAAAAGTGGTTTTTCAACACTATCACAAGTGCAAAAAGTGTTTTTTCCACACTAATACAAGTGCAAAAGTGGTTTCCTGCACCAACACAAGTGCGAAAAGTGGTTTTTCAACACTAACACAAGTGCGAAAAGTGGTTTTTCAACACTAACACAAGTGCGAAAAGTGGTTTTTCAACACGAACACAAGTGCGAAAAGTGGTTTTTCAACACTAACACAAGTGCGAAAAGTATTTTTTCCACACTAATACAAGTGCAAAAGTGGTTTCCTGCACCAACACAAGTGCGGAAAGTGGTTTTTCAACACTAACACAAGTGCGATAAGTGGTTTTTCAACACTAACACAACTGCAAAAAGTGGTTTTTCAAAACTAACACAAGTGCGAAAAGTGGTTTTTCCACACTAATACAAGTGCAAAAGTGGTTTCCTGCACCAACACAAGTGCGAAAAGTGGTTTTTCAACACTAACACAAGTGCAAAAAGTGTTTTTTCCACACTAATTCAAGTGCAAAAGTGGTTTCCTGCACCAACACAAGTGCGAAAAGTGGTTTTTCAACACTAACACAAGTGCGAAAAGTGGTTTTTCAACACTAACACAAGTGCGAAAAGTGGTTTTTCCACACTAATACAAGTGCAAAAGTGGTTTCCCTGCACCAACACAAGTGCGAAAAGTGGTTTTTCAACACTAACACAAGTGCGAAAAGTGGTTTTTCAACACTATCACAAGTGCAAAAAGTGTTTTTTCCACACTAATACAAGTGGAAAAGTGGTTTCCTGCACCAACACAAGTGCGAAAAGTGGTTTTTCAACACTAACACAAGTGCGAAACGTGGTTTTTCAACACTAACACAAGTGCGAAAAGTGTTTTTTTCCACACTAATACAAGTGCAAAAGTGGTTTCCTGCACCAACACAAGTGCGAAAAGTGGTTTTTCAACACTAACGCAAGTGCAAAAAGTGTTTTTTCCACACTAATTCAAGTGCAAAAGTGGTTTCCTGCACCAACACAAGTGCGAAAAGTGGTTTTTCAACAATAACACAAGTGCGAAAAGTGGTTTTTCAACACTAACACAAGTGCGAAAAGTGGTTTTTCCACACTAATACAAGTGCAAAAGTGGTTTCCCTGCACCAACACAAGTGCGAAAAGTGGTTTTTCAACACTAACACAAGTGCGAAAAGTGGTTTTTCAACACTATCACAAGTGCAAAAAGTGTTTTTTCCACACTAATACAAGTGCAAAAGTGGTTTCCTGCACCAACACAAGTGCGAAAAGTGGTTTTTCAACACTAACACAAGTGCGAAACATGGTTTTTCAACACTAACACAAGTGCGAAAAGTGTTTTTTTCCACACTAATACAAGTGCAAAAGTGGTTTCCTGCACCAACACAAGTGCGAAAAGTGGTTTTTCAACACTAACACAAGTGTGAAAAGTGGTTTTTCAACACTAACACAAGTGCGAAAAGTGGTTTTTCCACACTAATACAAGTGCAAAAGTGGTTTCCTGCACCAACACAAGTGCGAAAAGTGGTTTTTCAACACTAACACAAGTGCGAAAAGTGGTTTTTCAACACTAACACAAGTGCGAAAAGTGGTTTTTCCACACTAATACAAGTGCAAAAGTGGTTTCCTGCACCAACACAAGTGCGAAAAGTGGTTTTTCAACACTAACACAAGTGCGAAAAGTGGTTTTTCAACACTAACACAAGTGCAAAAAGTGTTTTTTCCACACTAATTCAAGTGCAAAAGTGGTTTCCTGCACCAACACAAGTGCGAAAAGTGGTTTTTCAACACTAACACAAGTGCGAAAAGTGGTTTTTCAACACTAACACAAGTGCGAAAATTGGTTTTTCCACACTAATACAAGTGCAAAAGTGGTTTCCCTGCACCAACACAAGTGCGAAAAGTGGTTTTTCAACACTAACACAAGTGCGAAAAGTGGTTTTTCAACACTATCACAAGTGCAAAAAGTGTTTTTTCCACACTAATACAAGTGCAAAAGTGGTTTCCTGCACCAACACAAGTGCGAAAAGTGGTTTTTCAACACTAACACAAGTGCGAAACGTGGTTTTTCAACACTAACACAAGTGCGAAAAGTGTTTTTTTCCACACTAATACAAGTGCAAAAGTGGTTTCCTGCACCAACACAAGTGCGAAAAGTGGTATTTCAACACTAACACAAGTGTGAAAAGTGGTTTTTCAACACTAACACAAGTGCGAAAAGTGGTTTTTCCACACGAATACAAGTGCAAAAGTGGTTTCCTGCACCAACACAAGTGCGAAAAGTGGTTTTTCAACACTAGAACAAGTGCGAAAAGTGTTTTTTCAACACTATCACAAGTGCAAAAAGTGTTTTTTCCACACTAATACAAGTGCAAAAGTGGTTTCCTGCACCAACACAAGTGCGAAAAGTGGTTTTTCAACACTAACACACTAATACAAGTGCAAAAGTGGTTTCCTGCACCAACACAAGTGCGAAAAGTGGTTTTTCAACACTAACACAAGTGCGAAAAGTGGTTTTTCAACACTAACACAAGTGCAAAAAGTGGTTTTTCCACACTAATACAAGTGCAAAAGTGGTTTCCTGCACCAACACAACTGCGAAAAGTGGTTTTTCAACACTAACACAAGTGCAAAAAGTGGTATTTCAACACTATCACAAGTGCAAAAAGTGTTTTTTCCACACTAATACAAGTGCAAAAGTGGTTTCCTGCACCAACAGAAGTGCGAAAAGTGGTTTTTCAACACTAACACAAGTGCGAAAAGTGGTTTTTCAACACTAACACAAGTGCGAAAAGTGGTTTTTCAACACTAACACAAGTGCGAAAAGTGGTTTTTCCACACTAATACAAGTGCAAAAGTGGTTTCCTGCACCAACACAAGTGCGAAAAGTGTTTTTTCATCACTAACACAAGTGCGAAAAGTGGTTTTTCAACACTAACACAAGTGCGAAAAGTGGTTTTCCACACTATACAAGTGCAAAAGTGGTTTCCTGCACCAACACAAGTGCGAAAAGTGGTTTTTCAACACTAACACAAGTGCGAAAAGTGGTTTTCAACACTATCACAAGTGCATAAAGTGTTTTTTCCACACTAATACAAGTGCAAAAGTGGTTTCCTGCACCAACACAAGTGCGAAAAGTGGTTTTTCAACACTAACACAAGTGCGAAAAGTGGTTTTTCAACACTAACACAAGTGCGGAAAGTGGTTTTCCCACACTAATACAAGTGCAAAAGTGGTTTCCTGCACCAACACAAGTGCGAAAAGTGGTTTTTCAACACTAACACAAGTGCGAAAAGTGGTTTTTCAACACTATCACAAGTGCAAAAAGTGTTTTTTTCCACACTAATACAAGTGCAAAAGTGGTTTCCTGCACCAACACAAGTGCGAAAAGTGGTTTTTCAACACAAACACAAGTGCGAAAAGTGGTTTTTCAACACTAATACAAGTGCAAAAGTGGTTTCCTGCACCAACACAAGTGCGAAAAGTGGTTTTTCAACACTAACACAAGTGCGAAAAGTGGTTTTTCCACACTAATACAAGTGCAAAAGTGGTTTCCTGCACCAACACAACTGCGAAAAGTGGTTTTTCAACACTAACACAAGTGCAAAAAGTGGTATTTCAACACTATCACAAGTGCAAAAAGTGTTTTTTCCACACTAATACAAGTGCAAAAGTGGTTTCCTGCACCAACAGAAGTGCGAAAAGTGGTTTTTCAACACTAACACAAGTGCGAAAAGTGGTTTTTCAACACTAACACAAGTGCGAAAAGTGGTTTTTCAACACTAACACAAGTGCGAAAAGTGGTTTTTCCACACTAATACAAGTGCAAAAGTGGTTTCCTGCACCAACACAAGTGCGAAAAGTGTTTTTTCATCACTAACACAAGTGCGAAAAGTGGTTTTTCAACACTAACACAAGTGCGAAAAGTGGTTTTCCACACTAATACAAGTGCAAAAGTGGTTTCCTGCACCAACACAAGTGCGAAAAGTGGTTTTTCAACACTAACACAAGTGCGAAAAGTGGTTTTCAACACTATCACAAGTGCATAAAGTGTTTTTTCCACACTAATACAAGTGCAAAAGTGGTTTCCTGCACCAACACAAGTGCGAAAAGTGGTTTTTCAACACTAACACAAGTGCGAAAAGTGGTTTTTCAACACTAACACAAGTGCGGAAAGTGGTTTTCCCACACTAATACAAGTGCAAAAGTGGTTTCCTGCACCAACACAAGTGCGAAAAGTGGTTTTTCAACACTAACACAAGTGCGAAAAGTGGTTTTTCAACACTATCACAAGTGCAAAAAGTGTTTTTTTCCACACTAATACAAGTGCAAAAGTGGTTTCCTGCACCAACACAAGTGCGAAAAGTGGTTTTTCAACACTAACACAAGTGCGAAAAGTGGTTTTTCAACACTAACACAAGTGCGAAAAGTTGTTTTTCCACACTAAAACAAGTGCAAAAGTGGTTTCCTGCATCAACACACGTACGAAAAGTGGTTTTTCAACACTAACACAAGTGCGAAAAGTGGTTTTTCAACACTATCACAAGTGCAAAAAGTGTTTTTTCCACACTAATACAAGTGCAAAAGTGGTTTCCTGCACCAACACAAGTGCGAAAAGTGGTTTTTCAACACTAACACAAGTGCGAAAAGTGGTTTTTCAACACTAACACAAGTGCGAAAAGTGGTTTTTCAACACTAACACAAGTGCGAAAAGTGGTTTTTCCACACTAATGCAAGTGCAAAAGTGGTTTCCTGCACCAACACAAGTGCGAAAATTGGTTTTTCAACACTAACACAAGTGCGAAAAGTGGTTTTTCAACACTATCACAAGTGCAAAAAGTGTTTTTTCCACACTAATACAAGTGCAAAAGTGGTTTCCTGCACCAACACAAGTGCGAAAAGTGGTTTTTCAACACTAACACAAGTGCGAAAAGTGGTTTTTCAACACTAACACAAGTGCGAAAAGTGGTTTTTCAACACGAACACAAGTGCGAAAAGTGGTTTTTCAACACTAACACAAGTGCGAAAAGTATTTTTTCCACACTAATACAAGTGCAAAAGTGGTTTCCTGCACCAACACAAGTGCGGAAAGTGGTTTTTCAACACTAACACAAGTGCGATAAGTGGTTTTTCAACACTAACACAACTGCAAAAAGTGGTTTTTCAAAACTAACACAAGTGCGAAAAGTGGTTTTTCCACACTAATACATGTGCAAAAGTGGTTTCCTGCACCAACACAAGTGCGAAAAGTGGTTTTTCAACACTAACACAAGTGCAAAAAGTGTTTTTTCCACACTAATTCAAGTGCAAAAGTGGTTTCCTGCACCAACACAAGTGCGAAAAGTGGTTTTTCAACACTAACACAAGTGCGAAAAGTGGTTTTTCAACACTAACACAAGTGTGAAAAGTGGTTTTTCCACACTAATACAAGTGCAAAAGTGGTTTCCCTGCACCAACACAAGTGCGAAAAGTGGTTTTTCAACACTAACACAAGTGCGAAAAGTGGTTTTTCAACACTATCACAAGTGCAAAAAGTGTTTTTTCCACACTAATACAAGTGCAAAAGTGGTTTCCTGCACCAACACAAGTGCGAAAAGTGGTTTTTCAACACTAACACAAGTGCGAAACGTGGTTTTTCAACACTAACACAAGTGCGAAAAGTGTTTTTTTCCACACTAATACAAGTGCAAAAGTGGTTTCCTGCACCAACACAAGTGCGAAAAGTGGTTTTTCAACACTAACGCAAGTGCAAAAAGTGTTTTTTCCACACTAATTCAAGTGCAAAAGTGGTTTCCTGCACCAACACAAGTGCGAAAAGTGGTTTTTCAACAATAACACAAGTGCGAAAAGTGGTTTTTCAACACCAACACAAGTGCGAAAAGTGGTTTTTCCACACTAATACAAGTGCAAAAGTGGTTTCCCTGCACCAACACAAGTGCGAAAAGTGGTTTTTCAACACTAACACAAGTGCGAAAAGTGGTTTTTCAACACTATCACAAGTGCAAAAAGTGTTTTTTCCACACTAATACAAGTGCAAAAGTGGTTTCCTGCACCAACACAAGTGCGAAAAGTGGTTTTTCAACACTAACACAAGTGCGAAACATGGTTTTTCAACACTAACACAAGTGCGAAAAGTGTTTTTTTCCACACTAATACAAGTGCAAAAGTGGTTTCCTGCACCAACACAAGTGCGAAAAGTGGTTTTTCAACACTAACACAAGTGTGAAAAGTGGTTTTTCAACACTAACACAAGTGCGAAAAGTGGTTTTTCCACACGAATACAAGTGCAAAAGTGGTTTCCTGCACCAACACAAGTGCGAAAAGTGGTTTTTCAACACTAACACAAGTGCGAAAAGTGGTTTTTCAACACTAACACAAGTGCGAAAAGTGGTTTTTCCACACTAATACAAGTGCAAAAGTGGTTTCCTGCACCAACACAAGTGCGAAAAGTGGTTTTCAACACTAACACAAGTGCGAAAAGTGGTTTTTCAACACTAACACAAGTGCAAAAAGTGTTTTTTCCACACTAATTCAAGTGCAAAAGTGGTTTCCTGCACCAACACAAGTGCGAAAAGTGGTTTTCAACACTAACACAAGTGCGAAAAGTGGTTTTTCAACACTAACACAAGTGCGAAAAGTGGTTTTTCCACACTAATACAAGTGCAAAAGTGGTTTCCCTGCACCAACACAAGTGCAAAAAGTGGTTTTTCAACACTAACACAAGTGCGAAAAGTGGTTTTTCAACACTATCACAAGTGCAAAAAGTGTTTTTTCCACACTAATACAAGTGCAAAAGTGGTTTCCTGCACCAACACAAGTGCGAAAAGTGGTTTTTCAACACTAACACAAGTGCGAAACGTGGTTTTTCAACACTAACACAAGTGCGAAAAGTGTTTTTTTCCACACTAATACAAGTGCAAAAGTGGTTTCCTGCACCAACACAAGTGCGAAAAGTGGTTTTTCAACACTAACACAAGTGTGAAAAGTGGTTTTTCAACACTAACACAAGTGCAAAAAGTGTTTTTGCCACACTAATACAAGTGCAAAAGTGGTTTCCTGCACCAACACAAGTGCGAAAAGTGGTTTTTCAACACTAACACAAGTGCGAAAAGTGGTTTTTCCACACTAATACAAGTGCAAAAGTGGTTTCCTGCACCAACACAACTGTGAAAAGTGGTTTTTCAACACTAACACAAGTGCAAAAAGTGGTATTTCAACACTATCACAAGTGCAAAAAGTGTTTTTTCCACACTAATACAAGTGCAAAAGTGGTTTCCTGCACCAACAGAAGTGCGAAAAGTGGTTTTTCAACACTAACACAAGTGCGAAAAGTGGTTTTTCAACACTAACACAAGTGTGAAAAGTGGTTTTTCAACACTAACACAAGTGCGAAAAGTGGTTTTTCCACACTAATACAAGTGCAAAAGTGGTTTCCTGCACCAACACAAGTGCGAAAAGTGTTTTTTCATCACTAACACAAGTGCGAAAAGTGGTTTTTCAACAATAACACAAGTGCGAAAAGTGGTTTTCCACACTAATACAAGTGCAAAAGTGGTTTCCTGCACCAACACAAGTGCGAAAAGTGGTTTTTCAACACTAACACAAGTGCGAAAAGTGGTTTTCAACACTATCACAAGTGCATAAAGTGTTTTTTCCACACTAATACAAGTGCAAAAGTGGTTTCCTGCACCAACACAAGTGCGAAAAGTGGTTTTTCAACACTAACACAAGTGCGAAAAGTGGTTTTTCAACACTAACACAAGTGCGGAAAGTGGTTTTCCCACACTAATACAAGTGCAAAAGTGGTTTCCTGCACCAACACAAGTGCGAAAAGTGGTTTTTCAACACTAACACAAGTGCGAAAAGTGGTTTTTCAACACTATCACAAGTGCAAAAAGTGTTTTTTTCCACACTAATACAAGTGCAAAAGTGGTTTCCTGCACCAACACAAGTGCGAAAAGTGGTTTTTCAACACTAACACAAGTGCGAAAAGTGGTTTTTCAACACTAATACAAGTGCAAAAGTGGTTTCCTGCACCAACACAAGTGCGAAAAGTGGTTTTTCAACACTAACACAAGTGCGAAAAGTGGTTTTTCCACACTAATACAAGTGCAAAAGTGGTTTCCTGCACCAACACAACTGCGAAAAGTGGTTTTTCAACACTAACACAAGTGCAAAAAGTGGTATTTCAACACTATCACAAGTGCAAAAAGTGTTTTTTCCACACTAATACAAGTGCAAAAGTGGTTTCCTGCACCAACAGAAGTGCGAAAAGTGGTTTTTCAACACTAACACAAGTGCGAAAAGTGGTTTTTCAACACTAACACAAGTGCGAAAAGTGGTTTTTCAACACTAACACAAGTGCGAAAAGTGGTTTTTCCACACTAATACAAGTGCAAAAGTGGTTTCCTGCACCAACACAAGTGCGAAAAGTGTTTTTTCATCACTAACACAAGTGCGAAAAGTGGTTTTTCAACACTAACACAAGTGCGAAAAGTGGTTTTCCACACTAATACAAGTGCAAAAGTGGTTTCCTGCACCAACACAAGTGCGAAAAGTGGTTTTTCAACACTAACACAAGTGCGAAAAGTGGTTTTCAACACTATCACAAGTGCATAAAGTGTTTTTTCCACACTAATACAAGTGCAAAAGTGGTTTCCTGCACCAACACAAGTGCGAAAAGTGGTTTTTCAACACTAACACAAGTGCGAAAAGTGGTTTTTCAACACTAACACAAGTGCGGAAAGTGGTTTTCCCACACTAATACAAGTGCAAAAGTGGTTTCCTGCACCAACACAAGTGCGAAAAGTGGTTTTTCAACACTAACACAAGTGCGAAAAGTGGTTTTTCAACACTATCACAAGTGCAAAAAGTGTTTTTTTCCACACTAATACAAGTGCAAAAGTGGTTTCCTGCACCAACACAAGTGCGAAAAGTGGTTTTTCAACACTAACACAAGTGCGAAAAGTGGTTTTTCAACACTAACACAAGTGCGAAAAGTTGTTTTTCCACACTAAAACAAGTGCAAAAGTGGTTTCCTGCACCAACACACGTGCGAAAAGTGGTTTTTCAACACTAACACAAGTGCGAAAAGTGGTTTTTCAACACTATCACAAGTGCAAAAAGTGTTTTTTCCACACTAATACAAGTGCAAAAGTGGTTTCCTGCACCAACACAAGTGCGAAAAGTGGTTTTTCAACACTAACACAAGTGCGAAAAGTGGTTTTTCAACACTAACACAAGTGCGAAAAGTGGTTTTTCAACACTAACACAAGTGCGAAAAGTGGTTTTTCCACACTAATGCAAGTGCAAAAGTGGTTTCCTGCACCAACACAAGTGCGAAAATTGGTTTTTCAACACTAACACAAGTGCGAAAAGTGGTTTTTCAACACTATCACAAGTGCAAAAAGTGTTTTTTCCACACTAATACAAGTGCAAAAGTGGTTTCCTGCACCAACACAAGTGCGAAAAGTGGTTTTTCAACACTAACACAAGTGCGAAAAGTGGTTTTTCAACACTAACACAAGTGCGAAAAGTGGTTTTTCAACACGAACACAAGTGCGAAAAGTGGTTTTTCAACACTAACACAAGTGCGAAAAGTATTTTTTCCACACTAATACAAGTGCAAAAGTGGTTTCCTGCACCAACACAAGTGCGGAAAGTGGTTTTTCAACACTAACACAAGTGCGATAAGTGGTTTTTCAACACTAACACAACTGCAAAAAGTGGTTTTTCAAAACTAACACAAGTGCGAAAAGTGGTTTTTCCACACTAATACAAGTGCAAAAGTGGTTTCCTGCACCAACACAAGTGCGAAAAGTGGTTTTTCAACACTAACACAAGTGCAAAAAGTGTTTTTTCCACACTAATTCAAGTGCAAAAGTGGTTTCCTGCACCAACACAAGTGCGAAAAGTGGTTTTTCAACACTAACACAAGTGCGAAAAGTGGTTTTTCAACACTAACACAAGTGCGAAAAGTGGTTTTTCCACACTAATACAAGTGCAAAAGTGGTTTCCCTGCACCAACACAAGTGCGAAAAGTGGTTTTTCAACACTAACACAAGTGCGAAAAGTGGTTTTTCAACACTATCACAAGTGCAAAAAGTGTTTTTTCCACACTAATACAAGTGGAAAAGTGGTTTCCTGCACCAACACAAGTGCGAAAAGTGGTTTTTCAACACTAACACAAGTGCGAAACGTGGTTTTTCAACACTAACACAAGTGCGAAAAGTGTTTTTTTCCACACTAATACAAGTGCAAAAGTGGTTTCCTGCACCAACACAAGTGCGAAAAGTGGTTTTTCAACACTAACGCAAGTGCAAAAAGTGTTTTTTCCACACTAATTCAAGTGCAAAAGTGGTTTCCTGCACCAACACAAGTGCGAAAAGTGGTTTTTCAACAATAACACAAGTGCGAAAAGTGGTTTTTCAACACTAACACAAGTGCGAAAAGTGGTTTTTCCACACTAATACAAGTGCAAAAGTGGTTTCCCTGCACCAACACAAGTGCGAAAAGTGGTTTTTCAACACTAACACAAGTGCGAAAAGTGGTTTTTCAACACTATCACAAGTGCAAAAAGTGTTTTTTCCACACTAATACAAGTGCAAAAGTGGTTTCCTGCACCAACACAAGTGCGAAAAGTGGTTTTTCAACACTAACACAAGTGCGAAACATGGTTTTTCAACACTAACACAAGTGCGAAAAGTGTTTTTTTCCACACTAATACAAGTGCAAAAGTGGTTTCCTGCACCAACACAAGTGCGAAAAGTGGTTTTTCAACACTAACACAAGTGTGAAAAGTGGTTTTTCAACACTAACACAAGTGCGAAAAGTGGTTTTTCCACACTAATACAAGTGCAAAAGTGGTTTCCTGCACCAACACAAGTGCGAAAAGTGGTTTTTCAACACTAACACAAGTGCGAAAAGTGGTTTTTCAACACTAACACAAGTGCGAAAAGTGGTTTTTCCACACTAATACAAGTGCAAAAGTGGTTTCCTGCACCAACACAAGTGCGAAAAGTGGTTTTTCAACACTAACACAAGTGCGAAAAGTGGTTTTTCAACACTAACACAAGTGCAAAAAGTGTTTTTTCCACACTAATTCAAGTGCAAAAGTGGTTTCCTGCACCAACACAAGTGCGAAAAGTGGTTTTTCAACACTAACACAAGTGCGAAAAGTGGTTTTTCAACACTAACACAAGTGCGAAAATTGGTTTTTCCACACTAATACAAGTGCAAAAGTGGTTTCCCTGCACCAACACAAGTGCGAAAAGTGGTTTTTCAACACTAACACAAGTGCGAAAAGTGGTTTTTCAACACTATCACAAGTGCAAAAAGTGTTTTTTCCACACTAATACAAGTGCAAAAGTGGTTTCCTGCACCAACACAAGTGCGAAAAGTGGTTTTTCAACACTAACACAAGTGCGAAACGTGGTTTTTCAACACTAACACAAGTGCGAAAAGTGTTTTTTTCCACACTAATACAAGTGCAAAAGTGGTTTCCTGCACCAACACAAGTGCGAAAAGTGGTATTTCAACACTAACACAAGTGTGAAAAGTGGTTTTTCAACACTAACACAAGTGCGAAAAGTGGTTTTTCCACACGAATACAAGTGCAAAAGTGGTTTCCTGCACCAACACAAGTGCGAAAAGTGGTTTTTCAACACTAGAACAAGTGCGAAAAGTGTTTTTTCAACACTATCACAAGTGCAAAAAGTGTTTTTTCCACACTAATACAAGTGCAAAAGTGGTTTCCTGCACCAACACAAGTGCGAAAAGTGGTTTTTCAACACTAACACACTAATACAAGTGCAAAAGTGGTTTCCTGCACCAACACAAGTGCGAAAAGTGGTTTTTCAACACTAACACAAGTGCGAAAAGTGGTTTTTCAACACTAACACAAGTGCAAAAAGTGGTTTTTCCACACTAATACAAGTGCAAAAGTGGTTTCCTGCACCAACAAAAGTGCGAAAAGTGGTTTTTCAACACTATCACAAGTGCAAAAAGTGTTTTTTTCAAAATAATACAAGTGCAAAAGTGGTTTCCTGCATCAACACAAGTGCGAAAAGTGGTTTTTCAACACTAACACAAGTGCGAAAAGTGGTTTTTCAACACTAACACAAGTGCGAAAAGTGGTTTTTCAACATGAACACAAGTGTGAAAAGTGGTTTTTCAACACTAACACAAGTGCAAAAAGTGTTTTTGCCACACTATTACAAGTGCAAAAGTGGTTTCCTGCACCAACACAAGTGCGAAAAGTGGTTTTTCAACACTAACACAAGTGCGAAAAGTGGTTTTTCAACACTATCACAAGTGCATAAAGTGTTTTTTCCACACTAATACAAGTGCAAAAGTGGTTTCCTGCACCAACACAAGTGCGAAAAGTGGTTTTTCAACACTAACACAAGTGCGAAAAGTGGTTTTTCCACACTAATACAAGTGCAAAAGTGGTTTCCTGCACCAACACAAGTGCGAAAAGTGGTTATTCAACACTATCACAAGTGCAAAAAGTGTTTTTTCCACACTAATACAAGTGCAAAAGTGGTTTCCTGCACCAACACAAGTGCGAAAAGTGGTTTTTCAACACTAACACAAGTGCGAAACGTGGTTTTTCAACACTAACACAAGTGCGAAAAGTGTTTTTTTCCACACTAATACAAGTGCAAAAGTGGTTTCCTGCACCACACAAGTGCGAAAAGTGGTTTTTCAACACTAACACAAGTGTGAAAAGTGGTTTTTCAACACTAACACAAGTGCGAAAAGTGGTTTTTCCACACGAATACAAGTGCAAAAGTGGTTTCCTGCACCAACACAAGTGCGAAAAGTGGTTTTTCAACACTAGAACAAGTGCGAAAAGTGTTTTTTCAACACTATCACAAGTGCAAAAAGTGTTTTTCCACACTAATACAAGTGCAAAAGTGGTTTCCTGCACCAACACAAGTGCGAAAAGTGGTTTTTCAACACTAACACACTAATACAAGTGCAAAAGTGGTTTCCTGCACCAACACAAGTGCGAAAAGTGGTTTTTCAACACTAACACAAGTGCGAAAAGTGGTTTTTCAACACTAACACAAGTGCAAAAAGTGGTTTTTCCACACTAATACAAGTGCAAAAGTGGTTTCCTGCACCAACACAAGTGCGAAAAGTGGTTTTTCAACACTATCACAAGTGCAAAAAGTGTTTTTTTCAAAATAATACAAGTGCAAAAGTGGTTTCCTGCATCAACACAAGTGCGAAAAGTGGTTTTTCAACACTAACACAAGTGCGAAAAGTGGTTTTTCAACACTAACACAAGTGCGAAAAGTGGTTTTTCAACATGAACACAAGTGTGAAAAGTGGTTTTTCAACACTAACACAAGTGCAAAAAGTGTTTTTGCCACACTATTACAAGTGCAAAAGTGGTTTCCTGCACCAACACAAGTGCGAAAAGTGGTTTTTCAACACTAACACAAGTGCGAAAAGTGGTTTTTCAACACTATCACAAGTGCAAAAAGTGCTTTTTCCACACTAATACAAGTGCAAAAGTGGTTTCCTGCACCAACACAAGTGCGAAAAGTGGTTTTTCAACACTAACACAAGTGCGAAAAGTGGTTTTGCCACACTAATACAAGTGCAAAAGTGGTTTCCTGCACCAACACAACTGCGAAAAGTGGTTTTTCAACACTAACACAAGTGCGAAAAGTGGTTTTTCAACACTAACACACTAATACAAGTGCAAAAGTGGTTTCCTGCACCAACACAAGTGCGAAAAGTGGTTTTTCAACACTAACACAAGTGCGAAAAGTGGTTTTTCAACACTAACACAAGTGCAAAAAGTGGTTTTTCCACACTAATACAAGTGCAAAAGTGGTTTCCTGCACCAACACAAGTGCGAAAAGTGGTTTTTCAACACTATCACAAGTGCAAAAAGTGTTTTTTTCAAAATAATACAAGTGCAAAAGTGGTTTCCTGCATCAACACAAGTGCGAAAAGTGGTTTTTCAACACTAACACAAGTGCGAAAAGTGGTTTTTCAACACTAACACAAGTGCGAAAAGTGGTTTTTCAACATGAACACAAGTGTGAAAAGTGGTTTTTCAACACTAACACAAGTGCAAAAAGTGTTTTTGCCACACTATTACAAGTGCAAAAGTGGTTTCCTGCACCAACACAAGTGCGAAAAGTGGTTTTTCAACACTAACACAAGTGCGAAAAGTGGTTTTTCAACACTATCACAAGTGCAAAAAGTGTTTTTTCCACACTAATACAAGTGCAAAAGTGGTTTCCTGCACCAACAGAAGTGCGAAAAGTGGTTTTTCAACACTAACACAAGTGCGAAAAGTGGTTTTTCAACACTAACACAAGTGCGAAAAGTGGTTTTTCAACACTAACACAAGTGCGAAAAGTGGTTTTTCCACACTAATACAAGTGCAAAAGTGGTTTCCTGCACCAACACAAGTGCGAAAAGTGTTTTTTCATCACTAACACAAGTGCGAAAAGTGGTTTTTCAACACTAACACAAGTGCGAAAAGTGGTTTTCCACACTAATACAAGTGCAAAAGTGGTTTCCTGCACCAACACAAGTGCGAAAAGTGGTTTTTCAACACTAACACAAGTGCGAAAAGTGGTTTTCAACACTATCACAAGTGCATAAAGTGTTTTTTCCACACTAATACAAGTGCAAAAGTGGTTTCCTGCACCAACACAAGTGCGAAAAGTGGTTTTTCAACACTAACACAAGTGCGAAAAGTGGTTTTTCAACACTAACACAAGTGCGGAAAGTGGTTTTCCCACACTAATACAAGTGCAAAAGTGGTTTCCTGCACCAACACAAGTGCGAAAAGTGGTTTTTCAACACTAACACAAGTGCGAAAAGTGGTTTTTCAACACTATCACAAGTGCAAAAAGTGTTTTTTTCCACACTAATACAAGTGCAAAAGTGGTTTCCTGCACCAACACAAGTGCGAAAAGTGGTTTTTCAACACTAACACAAGTGCGAAAAGTGGTTTTTCAACACTAACACAAGTGCGAAAAGTTGTTTTTCCACACTAAAACAAGTGCAAAAGTGTTTTCCTGCACCAACACACGTGCGAAAAGTGGTTTTTCAACACTAACACAAGTGCGAAAAGTGGTTTTTCAACACTATCACAAGTGCAAAAAGTGTTTTTTCCACACTAATACAAGTGCAAAAGTGGTTTCCTGCACCAACACAAGTGCGAAAAGTGGTTTTTCAACACTAACACAAGTGCGAAAAGTGGTTTTTCAACACTAACACAAGTGCGAAAAGTGGTTTTTCAACACTAACACAAGTGCGAAAAGTGGTTTTTCCACACTAATGCAAGTGCAAAAGTGGTTTCCTGCACCAACACAAGTGCGAAAATTGGTTTTTCAACACTAACACAAGTGCGAAAAGTGGTTTTTCAACACTATCACAAGTGCAAAAAGTGTTTTTTCCACACTAATACAAGTGCAAAAGTGGTTTCCTGCACCAACACAAGTGCGAAAAGTGGTTTTTCAACACTAACACAAGTGCGAAAAGTGGTTTTTCAACACTAACACAAGTGCGAAAAGTGGTTTTTCAACACGAACACAAGTGCGAAAAGTGGTTTTTCAACACTAACACAAGTGCGAAAAGTATTTTTTCCACACTAATACAAGTGCAAAAGTGGTTTCCTGCACCAACACAAGTGCGGAAAGTGGTTTTTCAACACTAACACAAGTGCGATAAGTGGTTTTTCAACACTAACACAACTGCAAAAAGTGGTTTTTCAAAACTAACACAAGTGCGAAAAGTGGTTTTTCCACACTAATACAAGTGCAAAAGTGGTTTCCTGCACCAACACAAGTGCGAAAAGTGGTTTTTCAACACTAACACAAGTGCAAAAAGTGTTTTTTCCACACTAATTCAAGTGCAAAAGTGGTTTCCTGCACCAACACAAGTGCGAAAAGTGGTTTTTCAACACTAACACAAGTGCGAAAAGTGGTTTATCAACACTAACACAAGTGCGAAAAGTGGTTTTTCCACACTAATACAAGTGCAAAAGTGGTTTCCCTGCACCAACACAAGTGCGAAAAGTGGTTTTTCAACACTAACACAAGTGCGAAAAGTGGTTTTTCAACACTATCACAAGTGCAAAAAGTGTTTTTTCCACACTAATACAAGTGCAAAAGTGGTTTCCTGCACCAACACAAGTGCGAAAAGTGGTTTTTCAACACTAACACAAGTGCGAAACGTGGTTTTTCAACACTAACACAAGTGCGAAAAGTGTTTTTTTCCACACTAATACAAGTGCAAAAGTGGTTTCCTGCACCAACACAAGTGCGAAAAGTGGTTTTTCAACACTAACGCAAGTGCAAAAAGTGTTTTTTCCACACTAATTCAAGTGCAAAAGTGGTTTCCTGCACCAACACAAGTGTGAAAAGTGGTTTTTCAACAATAACACAAGTGCGAAAAGTGGTTTTTCAACACTAACACAAGTGCGAAAAGTGGTTTTTCCACACTAATACAAGTGCAAAAGTGGTTTCCCTGCACCAACACAAGTGCGAAAAGTGGTTTTTCAACACTAACACAAGTGCGAAAAGTGGTTTTTCAACACTAACACAAGTGCGAAAAGTGGTTTTTCAACACTATCACAAGTGCAAAAAGTGTTTTTTCCACACTAATACAAGTGCAAAAGTGGTTTCCTGCACCAACACAAGTGCGAAAAGTGGTTTTTCAACACTAACACAAGTGCGAAACATGGTTTTTCAACACTAACACAAGTGCGAAAAGTGTTTTTTTCCACACTAATACAAGTGCAAAAGTGGTTTCCTGCACCAACACAAGTGCGAAAAGTGGTTTTTCAACACTAACACAAGTGTGAAAAGTGGTTTTTCAACACTAACACAAGTGCGAAAAGTGGTTTTTCCACACTAATACAAGTGCAAAAGTGGTTTCCTGCACCAACACAAGTGCGAAAAGTGGTTTTTCAACACTAACACAAGTGCGAAAAGTGGTTTTTCAACACTAACACAAGTGCGAAAAGTGGTTTTTCCACACTAATACAAGTGCAAAAGTGGTTTCCTGCACCAACACAAGTGCGAAAAGTGGTTTTTCAACACTAACACATGTGCGAAAAGTGGTTTTTCAACACTAACACAAGTGCAAAAAGTGTTTTTTCCACACTAATTCAAGTGCAAAAGTGGTTTCCTGCACCAACACAAGTGCGAAAAGTGGTTTTTCAACACTAACACAAGTGCGAAAAGTGGTTTTTCAACACTAACACAAGTGCGAAAATTGGTTTTTCCACACTAATACAAGTGCAAAAGTGGTTTCCCTGCACCAACACAAGTGCGAAAAGTGGTTTTTCAACACTAACACAAGTGCGAAAAGTGGTTTTTCAACACTATCACAAGTGCAAAAAGTGTTTTTTCCACACTAATACAAGTGCAAAAGTGGTTTCCTGCACCAACACAAGTGCGAAAAGTGGTTTTTCAACACTAACACAAGTGCGAAACGTGGTTTTTCAACACTAACACAAGTGCGAAAAGTGTTTTTTTCCACACTAATACAAGTGCAAAAGTGGTTTCCTGCACCAACACAAGTGCGAAAAGTGGTATTTCAACACTAACACAAGTGTGAAAAGTGGTTTTTCAACACTAACACAAGTGCGAAAAGTGGTTTTTCCACACGAATACAAGTGCAAAAGTGGTTTCCTGCACCAACACAAGTGCGAAAAGTGGTTTTTCAACACTAGAACAAGTGCGAAAAGTGTTTTTTCAACACTATCACAAGTGCAAAAAGTGTTTTTTCCACACTAATACAAGTGCAAAAGTGGTTTCCTGCACCAACACAAGTGCGAAAAGTGGTTTTTCAACACTAACACACTAATACAAGTGCAAAAGTGGTTTCCTGCACCAACACAAGTGCGAAAAGTGGTTTTTCAACACTAACACAAGTGCGAAAAGTGGTTTTTCAACACTAACACAAGTGCAAAAAGTGGTTTTTCCACACTAATACAAGTGCAAAAGTGGTTTCCTGCACCAACACAAGTGCGAAAAGTGGTTTTTCAACACTATCACAAGTGCAAAAAGTGTTTTTTTCAAAATAATACAAGTGCAAAAGTGGTTTCCTGCATCAACACAAGTGCGAAAAGTGGTTTTTCAACACTAACAAGTGCGAAAAGTGGTTTTTCAACACTAACACAAGTGCGAAAAGTGGTTTTTCAACATGAACACAAGTGTGAAAAGTGGTTTTTCAACACTAACACAAGTGCAAAAAGTGTTTTTGCCACACTATTACAAGTGCAAAAGTGGTTTCCTGCACCAACACAAGTGCGAAAAGTGGTTTTTCAACACTAACACAAGTGCGAAAAGTGGTTTTTCAACACTATCACAAGTGCAAAAAGTGTTTTTTCCACACTAATACAAGTGCAAAAGTGGTTTCCTGCACCAACACAAGTGCGAAAAGTGGTTTTTCAACACTAACACAAGTGCGAAAAGTGGTTTTTCCACACTAATACAAGTGCAAAAGTGGTTTCCTGCACCAACACAAGTGCGAAAAGTGGTTTTTCAACACTATCACAAGTGCAAAAAGTGTTTTTTCCACACTAATACAAGTGCAAAAGTGGTTTCCTGCACCAACACAAGTGCGAAAAGTGGTTTTTCAACACTAACACAAGTGCGAAACGTGGTTTTTCAACACTAACACAAGTGCGAAAAGTGTTTTTTTCCACACTAATACAAGTGCAAAAGTGGTTTCCTGCACCACACAAGTGCGAAAAGTGGTTTTTCAACACTAACACAAGTGTGAAAAGTGGTTTTTCAACACTAACACAAGTGCGAAAAGTGGTTTTTCCACACGAATACAAGTGCAAAAGTGGTTTCCTGCACCAACACAAGTGCGAAAAGTGGTTTTTCAACACTAGAACAAGTGCGAAAAGTGTTTTTTCAACACTATCACAAGTGCAAAAAGTGTTTTTTCCACACTAATACAAGTGCAAAAGTGGTTTCCTGCACCAACACAAGTGCGAAAAGTGGTTTTTCAACACTAACACACTAATACAAGTGCAAAAGTGGTTTCCTGCACCAACACAAGTGCGAAAAGTGGTTTTTCAACACTAACACAAGTGCAAAAAGTGGTTTTTCAACACTAACACAAGTGCAAAAAGTGGTTTTTCCACACTAATACAAGTGCAAAAGTGGTTTCCTGCACCAACACAAGTGCGAAAAGTGGTTTTTCAACACTATCACAAGTGCAAAAAGTGTTTTTTTCAAAATAATACAAGTGCAAAAGTGGTTTCCTGCATCAACACAAGTGCGAAAAGTGGTTTTTCAACACTAACACAAGTGCGAAAAGTGGTTTTTCAACACTAACACAAGTGCGAAAAGTGGTTTTTCAACATGAACACAAGTGTGAAAAGTGGTTTTTCAACATTAACACAAGTGCAAAAAGTGTTTTTGCCACACTATTACAAGTGCAAAAGTGGTTTCCTGCACCAACACAAGTGCGAAAAGTGGTTTTTCAACACTAACACAAGTGCGAAAAGTGGTTTTTCAACACTATCACAAGTGCAAAAAGTGTTTTTTTCCACACTAATACAAGTGCAAAAGTGGTTTCCTGCACCAACAGAAGTGCGAAAAGTGGTTTTTCAACACTAACACAAGTGCGAAAAGTGGTTTTTCCACACTAATACAAGTGCAAAAGTGGTTTCCTGCACCAACACAACTGCGAAAAGTGGTTTTTCAACACTAACACAAGTGCGAAAAGTGGTATTTCAACACTATCACAAGTGCAAAAAGTGTTTTTTCCACACTATTACAAGTGCAAAAGTGGTTTCCTGCACCAACACAAGTGCGAAAAGTGGTTTTTCAACACTAACACAAGTGCGAAAAGGGGTTTTTCAACACTAACACAAGTGCGAAAAGTGGTTTTTCAACACTAACACAAGTGCGAAAAGTGGTTTTTCCACACTAATACAAGTGCAAAAGTGGTTTCCTGCACCAACACAAGTGCGAAAAGTGGTTTTTCAACACTAACACAAGTGCGAAAAGTGGTTTTTCAACACTAACACAAGTGCGAAAAGTGGTTTTTCCACACTAATACAAGTGCAAAAGTGGTTTCCTGCACCAACACAAGTGTGAAAAGTGGTTTTTCAACACTAACACAAGTGCGAAAAGTGGTTTTTCAACACTATCACAAGTGCATAAAGTGTTTTTTCCACACTAATACAAGTGCAAAAGTGGTTTCCTGCACCAACACAAGTGCGAAAAGTGGTTTTTCAACACTATCACAAGTGCATAAAGTGTTTTTTCCACACTAACACAAGTGCGAAAAGTGGTTTTTCAACACGAACACAAGTGCGAAAAGTGGTTTTTCAACACTAACACAAGTGCGAAAAGTATTTTTTCCACACTAATACAAGTGCAAAAGTGGTTTCCTGCACCAACACAAGTGCGGAAAGTGGTTTTTCAACACTAACACAAGTGCGATAAGTGGTTTTTCAACACTAACACAACTGCAAAAAGTGGTTTTTCAACACTAACACAAGTGCGAAAAGTGGTTTTTCCACACTAATACAAGTGCAAAGGTGGTTTCCTGCACCAAC
>NW_027618900.1:0-58077 GCF_964187855.1 Myxine glutinosa | reverse complement strand
CACTAACACAAGTTCGAAAAGTGGTTTTTCAACACTAACACAAGTGCGAAAAGTGGTTTTTCAACACTAACACAAGTGCGAAAAGTGGTTTTTCCACACTAATACAAGTGCAAAAGTGGTTTCCTGCACCAACACAAGTGCGAAAAGTGTTTTTTCCACACTAATACAAGTGCAAAAGTGGTTTCCTGCACCAACACAAGTGCGAAAAGTGGTTTTTCAACACTAACACAAGTGCGAAAAGTGGTTTTTCAACACTAACACAAGTGCGAAAAGTGGTTTTTCCACACTAATACAAGTGCAAAAGTGGTTTCATGCACCAACACAAGTGCGAAAAGTGGTTTTTCAACACTAACACAAGTGCGAAAAGTGGTTTTTCAACACTATCACAAGTGCGAAAAGTGTTTTTTCCACACTAATACAAGTGCAAAAGTGGTTTCCTGCACCAACACAAGTGCGAAAAGTGGTTTTCAACACTAACACAAGTGCGAAAAGTGGTTTTTCAACACTAACACAAGTGCGAAAAGTGGTTTTTCAACACTATCACAAGTGCAAAAAGTGTTTTTTCCACACTAATACAAATGCAAAAGTGGTTTCCTGCACCAACACAAGTGCGAAAAGTGGTTTTTCAACATTAACACAAGTGCGAAAAGTGGTTTTTCAACACTAACACAAGTGCGAAAAGTGGTTTTTCAACACTATCACAAGTGCAAAAAGTGTTTTTTCCACACTAATACAAGTGCAAAAGTGGTTTCCTGCACCAACACAAGTGCGAAAAGTGGTTTTTCAACACTAACACAAGTGCGAAAAGTGGTTTTTCAACACTAACACAAGTGCGAAAAGTGGTTTTTTCAACACTAACACAAGTGCGAAAAGTGTTTTTTCCACACTAATACAAATGCAAAAGTGGTTTCCTGCACCAACACAAGTGCGAAAAGTGGTTTTTCAACACTAACACAAGTGCGAAAAGTGGTTTTTCAACACTAACACAAGTGCGAAAAGTGGTTTTTCAACAGTAACACAGGTGCGAAAAGTGTTTTTTCCACACTAATACAAGTGCAAAAGTGGTTTCCTGCACCAACACAAGTGCAAAAAGTGGTTTTTCAACACTAACACAAGTGCGAAAAGTGTTTTTTTCAACACTAACACAAGTGCGAAAAGTGCTTTTTCAACACTATCACAAGTGCAAAAAGTGTTTTTTCCACACTAATACAAGTGCAAAAGTGGTTTCCTGCATCAACACAAGTGCGAAAAGTGGTTTTTCAACACTAACACAAGTGCGAAAAGTGGTTTTTCAACACTAACACAAGTGCGAAAAGTGGTTTTTCAACACTAGCACAAGTGCGAAAAGTGTTTTTTCCACATTAATACAAGTGCAAAAGTGGTTTCCTGCACCAACACAAGTGTGAAAAGTGGTTTTTCAACACTAACACAAGTGCGAAAAGTGGTTTTTCAACACTAACACAAGTGCAAAAAGTGGTTTTTCAACACTAACACAAGTGCGAAAAGTGGTTTTTCCACACTAATACAAGTGCAAAAGTGGTTTCCTGCACCAACACAAGTGCGAAAAGTGGTTTTTCAACACTAACACAAGTGCGAAAAGTGGTTTTTCAACACTAACACAAGTGCGAAAAGTGGTTTTTCAACACTATCACAAGTGCAAAAGTGTTTTTTCCACACTAATACAAGTGCAAAAGTTGTTTCCTGCACCAACACAAGTGCGAAAAGTGGTTTTTCAACACTAACACAAGTGCGAAAAGTGGTTTTTCAACACTAACACAAGTGCGAAAAGTGGTTTTTCAACACTAACACAAGTGCGAAAAGTGGTTTTTCAACACTAACACAAATGCGAAAAGTGTTTTTTCCACACTAATACAAGTGCAAAAGTGGTTTTCTGCACCAACACAAGTGCGAAAAGTGGTTTTTCAACACTAACACAAGTGCGAAAAGTGGTTTTTCAACACTAACACAAGTGCGAAATGTGGTTTTTCAACACTAACACAGGTGCGAAAAGTGTTTTTTCCACACTAATACAAGTGCAAAAGTGGTTTCCTGCACCAACACAAGTGTGAAAAGTGGTTTTTCAACACTAACACAAGTGCGAAAAGTGGTTTTTCAACACTAACACAAGTGCGAAAAGTGGTTTTTCAACACTAAAACAAGTGCGAAAAGTGGTTTTTCAACACTAACACAAGTGCGAAAAGTGTTTTTTCCACACTAATACAAGTGCAAAAGTGGTTTCCTGCACCAACACAAGTGCGAAAAGTGGTTTTTCAACACTAACACAATTGCGAAAAGTGGTTTTTCAACACTAACACAAGTGCGAAAAGTGGTTTTTCAACAGTAACACAGGTGCGAAAAGTGTTTTTTCCACACTAATACAAGTGCAAAAGTGGTTTCCTGCACCAACACAAGTGCGAAAAGTGGTTTTTCAACACTAACACAATTGCGAAAAGTGGTTTTTCAACACTAACACAAGTGCGAAAAGTGGTTTTTCAACACTATCACAAGTGCAAAAAGTGTTTTTTCCACACTAATACAAGTGCAAAAGTGGTTTCCTGCACCAACACAAGTGCGAAAAGTGGTTTTTCAACACTAACACAAGTGCGAAAAGTGGTTTTTCAACACTAACACAAGTGCGAAAAGTGGTTTTTCAACACTAACACAAGTGCGAAAAGTGTTTTTTCCACACTAATACAAATGCAAAAGTGGTTTCCTGCACCAACACAAGTGCGAAAAGTGGTTTTTCAACACTAACACAAGTGCGAAAAGTGGTTTTTCAACACTAACACAAGTGCGAAAAGTGGTTTTTCAACAGTAACACAGGTGCGAAAAGTGTTTTTTCCACACTAATACAAGTGCAAAAGTGGTTTCCTGCACCAACACAAGTGCAAAAAGTGGTTTTTCAACACTAACACAAGTGCGAAAAGTGTTTTTTCAACACTAACACAAGTGCGAAAAGTGCTTTTTCAACACTATCACAAGTGCAAAAAGTGTTTTTTCCACACTAATACAAGTGCAAAAGTGGTTTCCTGCATCAACACAAGTGCGAAAAGTGGTTTTTCAACACTAACACAAGTGCGAAAAGTGGTTTTTCAACACTAACACAAGTGCGAAAAGTGGTTTTTCAACACTAGCACAAGTGCGAAAAGTGTTTTTTCCACATTAATACAAGTGCAAAAGTGGTTTCCTGCACCAACACAAGTGTGAAAAGTGGTTTTTCAACACTAACACAAGTGCGAAAAGTGGTTTTTCAACACTAACACAAGTGCAAAAAGTGGTTTTTCAACACTAACACAAGTGCGAAAAGTGGTTTTTCCACACTAATACAAGTGCAAAAGTGGTTTCCTGCACCAACACAAGTGCGAAAAGTGGTTTTTCAACACTAACACAAGTGCGAAAAGTGGTTTTTCAACACTAACACAAGTGCGAAAAGTGGTTTTTCAACACTATCACAAGTGCAAAAGTGTTTTTTCCACACTAATACAAGTGCAAAAGTTGTTTCCTGCACCAACACAAGTGCGAAAAGTGGTTTTTCAACACTAACACAAGTGCGAAAAGTGGTTTTTCAACACTAACACAAGTGCGAAAAGTGGTTTTTCAACACTAACACAAGTGCGAAAAGTGGTTTTTCAACACTAACACAAATGCGAAAAGTGTTTTTTCCACACTAATACAAGTGCAAAAGTGGTTTTCTGCACCAACACAAGTGCGAAAAGTGGTTTTTCAACACTAACACAAGTGCGAAAAGTGGTTTTTCAACACTAACACAAGTGCGAAATGTGGTTTTTCAACACTAACACAGGTGCGAAAAGTGTTTTTTCCACACTAATACAAGTGCAAAAGTGGTTTCCTGCACCAACACAAGTGTGAAAAGTGGTTTTTCAACACTAACACAAGTGCGAAAAGTGGTTTTTCAACACTAACACAAGTGCGAAAAGTGGTTTTTCAACACTAAAACAAGTGCGAAAAGTGGTTTTTCAACACTAACACAAGTGCGAAAAGTGTTTTTTCCACACTAATACAAGTGCAAAAGTGGTTTCCTGCACCAACACAAGTGCGAAAAGTGGTTTTTCAACACTAACACAATTGCGAAAAGTGGTTTTTCAACACTAACACAAGTGCGAAAAGTGGTTTTTCAACAGTAACACAGGTGCGAAAAGTGTTTTTTCCACACTAATACAAGTGCAAAAGTGGTTTCCTGCACCAACACAAGTGCAAAAAGTGGTTTTTCAACACTAACAGAAGTGCGAAAAGTGTTTTTTCCACACTAATACAAGTGCAAAAGTGGTTTCCTGCACCAACACAAGTGCGAAAAGTGGTTTTTCAACACTAACACAAGTGCGAAAAGTGGTTTTTCAACACTAACACAAGTGCGAAAAGTGGTTTTTCAACACTAACACAAGTGCGAAAAGTGTTTTTTCCACACTAATACAAGTGCAAAAGTGGTTTCCTGCACCAACACAAGTGCGAAAAGTGGTTTTTCAACACTAACACAAGTGCGAAAAGTGGTTTTTCAACACTAACACAAGTGCGAAAAGTGGTTTTTCAACAGTAACACAGGTGCGAAAAGTGTTTTTTCCACACTAATACAAGTGCAAAAGTGGTTTCCTGCACCAACACAAGTGCAAAAAGTGGTTTTTCAACACTAACACAAGTGCGAAAAGTGTTTTTTCAACACTAACACAAGTGCGAAAAGTGGTTTTTCAACACTATCACAAGTGCAAAAAGTGTTTTTTCCACACTAATACAAGTGCAAAAGTGGTTTCCTGCACCAACACAAGTGCGAAAAGTGGTTTTTCAACACTAACACAAGTGCGAAAAGTGGTTTTTCAACACTAACACAAGTGCGAAAAGTGGTTTTTCAACACTAGCACAAGTGCGAAAAGTGTTTTTTCCACATTAATACAAGTGCAAAAGTGGTTTCCTGCACCAACACAAGTGTGAAAAGTGGTTTTTCAACACTAACACAAGTGCGAAAAGTGGTTTTTCAACACTAACACAAGTGCGAAAAGTGGTTTTTCAACACTAACACAAGTGCGAAAAGTGGTTTTTCCACACTAATACAAGTGCAAAAGTGGTTTCCTGCACCAACACAAGTGCGAAAAGTGGTTTTTCAACACTAACACAAGTGCGAAAAGTGGTTTTTCAACACTAACACAAGTGCGAAAAGTGGTTTTTCAACACTATCACAAGTGCAAAAGTGTTTTTTCCACACTAATACAAGTGCAAAAGTTGTTTCCTGCACCAACACAAGTGCGAAAAGTGGTTTTTCAACACTAACACAAGTGCGAAAAGTGGTTTTTCAACACTAACACAAGTGCGAAAAGTGGTTTTTCAACACTAACACAAGTGCGAAAAGTGGTTTTTCAACACTAACACAAGTGCGAAAAGTGGTTTTTCAACACTAGCACAAGTGCGAAAAGTGTTTTTTCCACATTAATACAAGTGCAAAAGTGGTTTCCTGCACCAACACAAGTGCGAAAAGTGGTTTTTCAACACTAACACAAGTGCGAAAAGTGGTTTTTCAACACTAACACAAGTGCGAAAAGTGGTTTTTCAACACTAACACAAGTGCGAAAAGTGGTTTTTCCACACTAATACAAGTGCAAAAGTGGTTTCCTGCACCAACACAAGTGCGAAAAGTGGTTTTTCAACACTAACACAAGTGCGAAAAGTGGTTTTTCAACACTAACACAAGTGCGAAAAGTGGTTTTTCAACACTATCACAAGTGCAAAAGTGTTTTTTCCACACTAATACAAGTGCAAAAGTTGTTTCCTGCACCAACACAAGTGCGAAAAGTGGTTTTTCAACACTAACACAAGTGCGAAAAGTGGTTTTTCAACACTAACACAAGTGCGAAAAGTGGTTTTTCAACACTAACACAAGTGCGAAAAGTGTTTTTTCCACACTAATACAAGTGCAAAAGTGGTTTTCTGCACCTACACAAGTGCGAAAAGTGGTTTTTCAACACTAACACAAGTGCGAAAAGTGGTTTTTCAACACTAACACAAGTGCGAAATGTGGTTTTTCAACACTAACACAAGTGCGAAAAGTGGTTTTTCAACAGTAACACAGGTGCGAAAAGTGTTTTTTCCACACTAATACAAGTGCAAAAGTGGTTTCCTGCACCAACACGAGTGCAAAAAGTGGTTTTTCAACACTAACACAAGTGCGAAAAGTGGTTTTTCAACACTAACACAAGTGCGAAAAGTGGTTTTTCCACACTAATACAAGTGCAAAAGTGGTTTCCTGCACCAACACAAGTGTGAAAAGTGGTTTTTCAACACTAACACAAGTGCGAAAAGTGGTTTTTCAACACTAACACAAGTGCGAAAAGTGTTTTTTCCACACTAATACAAGTGCAAAAGTGGTTTCCTGCACCAACACAAGTGCGAAAAGTGGTTTGTCAACACTAACACAAGTGCGAAAAGTGGTTTTTCAACACTAACACAAGTGCGAAAAGTGGTTTTTCAACACTAACACAAGTGCGAAAAGTGGTTTTTCAACACTAACACAAGTGCGAAAAGTGTTTTTTCCACACTAATACAAGTGCAAAAGTGGTTTCCTGCACCAACACAAGTGCGAAAAGTGGTTTTTCAACACTAACACAAGTGCGAAAAGTGGTTTTTCAACACTAACACAAGTGCGAAATGTGGTTTTTCAACACTAACACAAGTGCAAAAAGTGTTTTTTCCACACTAATACAAGTGCAAAAGTGGTTTCCTGCACCAACACAAGTGCGAAAAGTGGTTTTTCAACACTAACACAAGTGCGAAAAGTGGTTTTTCAACACTAACACAAGTGCGAAAAGTGGTTTTTCCACACAAATACAAGTGCAAAAGTGGTTTCCTGCACCAACACAAGTGCGAAAAGTGGTTTTTCAACACCAACACAAGTGCGAAAAGTGGTTTTTCAACACTTATACAAGTGCAAAAGTGGTTTCCTGCACCAACACAAGTGCGAAAAGTGGTTTTTCAACACTAACACAAGTGCGAAAAGTGGTTTTTCAACACTAACACAAGTGCGAAAAGTGTTTTTTCCACACTAATACAAGTGCGAAAAGTGGTTTTTCAACACTAACACAAGTGCGAAAAGTGGTTTTTCAACACTAACACAAGTGCGAAAAGTGTTTTTTCCACACTAATACAAGTGCAAAAGTGGTTTCCTCCACCAACACAAGTGCGAAAAGTGGTTTTTCAACACTAACACAAGTGCGAAAAGTGGTTTTTCAACACTAACACAAGTGCGAAAAGTGGTTTTTCAACACTATCACAAGTGCAAAAAGTGTTTTTTCCACACTAATACAAGTGCAAAAGTGGCTTCCTGCACCAACACAAGTGCGAAAGGTGGTTTTTCAACACTAACACAAGTGCGAAAAGTGGTTTTTCAACACTAACACAAGTGCGAAAAGTGGTTTTTCCACACAAATACAAGTGCAAAAGTGGTTTCCTGCACCAACACAAGTGCGAAAAGTGGTTTTTCAACACTAACACAAGTGCGAAAAGTGTTTTTTCCACACTAATACAAGTGCAAAAGTGGTTTTCTGCACCTACACAAGTGCGAAAAGTGTTTTTTCAACACTAACACAAGTGCGAAAAGTGGTTTTTCAACACTAACACAAGTGCGAAATGTGATTTTTCAACACTAACACAGGTGCGAAAAGTGTTTTTTCCACACTAATACAAGTGCAAAAGTGGTTTCCTGCACCAACACAAGTGCGAAAAGTGGTTTTTCAACACTAACACAAGTGCGAAAAGTGGTTTTTCAACACTAACACAAGTGCGAAAAGTGGTTTTTCCACACTAATACAAGTGCAAAAGTGGTTTCCTGCACCAACACAAGTGTGAAAAGTGGTTTATCAACACTAACACAAGTGCGAAAAGTGGTTTTTCAACACTAACACAAGTGCGAAAAGTGTTTTTTCCACACTAATACAAGTGCAAAAGTGGTTTCCTGCACCAACACAAGTGCGAAAAGTGGTTTGTCAACACTAACACAAGTGCGAAAAGTGGTTTTTCAACACTAACACAAGTGCGAAAAGTGGTTTTTCAACACTAACACAAGTGCGAAAAGTGTTTTTTCCACACTAATACAAGTGCAAAAGTGGTTTCCTGCACCAACACAAGTGCGAAAAGTGGTTTTTCAACACTAACACAAGTGCGAAAAGTGGTTTTTCAACACTAACACAAGTGCGAAATGTGGTTTTTCAACACTAACACAAGTGCAAAAAGTGTTTTTTCCACACTAATACAAGTGCAAAAGTGGTTTCCTGCACCAACACAAGTGCGAAAAGTGGTTTTTCAACACTAACACAAGTGCGAAAAGTGGTTTTTCAACACTAACACAAGTGCGAAAAGTGGTTTTTCCACACAAATACAAGTGCAAAAGTGGTTTCCTGCACCAACACAAGTGCGAAAAGTGGTTTTTCAACACCAACACAAGTGCGAAAAGTGGTTTTTCAACACTTATACAAGTGCAAAAGTGGTTTCCTGCACCAACACAAGTGCGAAAAGTGGTTTTTCAACACTAACACAAGTGCGAAAAGTGGTTTTTCAACACTAACACAAGTGCGAAAAGTGTTTTTTCCACACTAATACAAGTGCGAAAAGTGGTTTTTCAACACTAACACAAGTGCGAAAAGTGGTTTTTCAACACTAACACAAGTGCGAAAAGTGTTTTTTCCACACTAATACAAGTGCAAAAGTGGTTTCCTCCACCAACACAAGTGCGAAAAGTGGTTTTTCAACACTAACACAAGTGCGAAAAGTGGTTTTTCAACACTAACACAAGTGCGAAAAGTGGTTTTTCAACACTATCACAAGTGCAAAAAGTGTTTTTTCCACACTAATACAAGTGCAAAAGTGGCTTCCTGCACCAACACAAGTGCGAAAGGTGGTTTTTCAACACTAACACAAGTGCGATAAGTGGTTTTTCAACACTAACACAAGTGCGAAAAGTGGTTTTTCCACACAAATACAAGTGCAAAAGTGGTTTCCTGCACCAACACAAGTGCGAAAAGTGGTTTTTCAACACTAACACAAGTGCGAAAAGTGGTTTTTCAACACTAACACAAGTTCGAAAAGTGGTTTTTCAACACTAACACAAGTGCGAAAAGTGGTTTTTCAACACTAACACAAGTGCGAAAAGTGGTTTTTCCACACTAATACAAGTGCAAAAGTGGTTTCCTGCACCAACACAAGTGCGAAAAGTGTTTTTTCCACACTAATACAAGTGCAAAAGTGGTTTCCTGCACCAACACAAGTGCGAAAAGTGGTTTTTCAACACTAACACAAGTGCGAAAAGTGGTTTTTCAACACTAACACAAGTGCGAAAAGTGGTTTTTCCACACTAATACAAGTGCAAAAGTGGTTTCATGCACCAACACAAGTGCGAAAAGTGGTTTTTCAACACTAACACAAGTGCGAAAAGTGGTTTTTCAACACTATCACAAGTGCGAAAAGTGTTTTTTCCACACTAATACAAGTGCAAAAGTGGTTTCCTGCACCAACACAAGTGCGAAAAGTGGTTTTCAACACTAACACAAGTGCGAAAAGTGGTTTTTCAACACTAACACAAGTGCGAAAAGTGGTTTTTCAACACTATCACAAGTGCAAAAAGTGTTTTTTCCACACTAATACAAATGCAAAAGTGGTTTCCTGCACCAACACAAGTGCGAAAAGTGGTTTTTCAACATTAACACAAGTGCGAAAAGTGGTTTTTCAACACTAACACAAGTGCGAAAAGTGGTTTTTCAACACTATCACAAGTGCAAAAAGTGTTTTTTCCACACTAATACAAGTGCAAAAGTGGTTTCCTGCACCAACACAAGTGCGAAAAGTGGTTTTTCAACACTAACACAAGTGCGAAAAGTGGTTTTTCAACACTAACACAAGTGCGAAAAGTGGTTTTTCAACACTAACACAAGTGCGAAAAGTGTTTTTTCCACACTAATACAAATGCAAAAGTGGTTTCCTGCACCAACACAAGTGCGAAAAGTGGTTTTTCAACACTAACACAAGTGCGAAAAGTGGTTTTTCAACACTAACACAAGTGCGAAAAGTGGTTTTTCAACAGTAACACAGGTGCGAAAAGTGTTTTTTCCACACCTAATACAAGTGCAAAAGTGGTTTCCTGCACCAACACAAGTGCAAAAAGTGGTTTTTCAACACTAACACAAGTGCGAAAAGTGTTTTTTCAACACTAACACAAGTGCGAAAAGTGCTTTTTCAACACTATCACAAGTGCAAAAAGTGTTTTTTCCACACTAATACAAGTGCAAAAGTGGTTTCCTGCATCAACACAAGTGCGAAAGTGGTTTTTCAACACTAACACAAGTGCGAAAAGTGGTTTTTCAACACTAACACAAGTGCGAAAAGTGGTTTTTCAACACTAGCACAAGTGCGAAAAGTGTTTTTTCCACATTAATACAAGTGCAAAAGTGGTTTCCTGCACCAACACAAGTGTGAAAAGTGGTTTTTCAACACTAACACAAGTGCGAAAAGTGGTTTTTCAACACTAACACAAGTGCAAAAAGTGGTTTTTCAACACTAACACAAGTGCGAAAAGTGGTTTTTCCACACTAATACAAGTGCAAAAGTGGTTTCCTGCACCAACACAAGTGCGAAAAGTGGTTTTTCAACACTAACACAAGTGCGAAAAGTGGTTTTTCAACACTAACACAAGTGCGAAAAGTGGTTTTTCAACACTATCACAAGTGCAAAAGTGTTTTTTCCACACTAATACAAGTGCAAAAGTTGTTTCCTGCACCAACACAAGTGCGAAAAGTGGTTTTTCAACACTAACACAAGTGCGAAAAGTGGTTTTTCAACACTAACACAAGTGCGAAAAGTGGTTTTTCAACACTAACACAAGTGCGAAAAGTGGTTTTTCAACACTAACACAAATGCGAAAAGTGTTTTTTCCACACTAATACAAGTGCAAAAGTGGTTTTCTGCACCAACACAAGTGCGAAAAGTGGTTTTTCAACACTAACACAAGTGCGAAAAGTGGTTTTTCAACACTAACACAAGTGCGAAATGTGGTTTTTCAACACTAACACAGGTGCGAAAAGTGTTTTTTCCACACTAATACAAGTGCAAAAGTGGTTTCCTGCACCAACACAAGTGTGAAAAGTGGTTTTTCAACACTAACACAAGTGCGAAAAGTGGTTTTTCAACACTAACACAAGTGCGAAAAGTGGTTTTTCAACACTAAAACAAGTGCGAAAAGTGGTTTTTCAACACTAACACAAGTGCGAAAAGTGTTTTTTCCACACTAATACAAGTGCAAAAGTGGTTTCCTGCACCAACACAAGTGCGAAAAGTGGTTTTTCAACACTAACACAATTGCGAAAAGTGGTTTTTCAACACTAACACAAGTGCGAAAAGTGGTTTTTCAACAGTAACACAGGTGCGAAAAGTGTTTTTTCCACACTAATACAAGTGCAAAAGTGGTTTCCTGCACCAACACAAGTGCGAAAAGTGGTTTTTCAACACTAACACAATTGCGAAAAGTGGTTTTTCAACACTAACACAAGTGCGAAAAGTGGTTTTTCAACACTATCACAAGTGCAAAAAGTGTTTTTTCCACACTAATACAAGTGCAAAAGTGGTTTCCTGCACCAACACAAGTGCGAAAAGTGGTTTTTTCAACACTAACACAAGTGCGAAAAGTGGTTTTTCAACACTAACACAAGTGCGAAAAGTGGTTTTTCAACACTAACACAAGTGCGAAAAGTGTTTTTTTCCACACTAATACAAATGCAAAAGTGGTTTCCTGCACCAACACAAGTGCGAAAAGTGGTTTTTCAACACTAACACAAGTGCGAAAAGTGGTTTTTCAACACTAACACAAGTGCGAAAAGTGGTTTTTCAACAGTAACACAGGTGCGAAAAGTGTTTTTTCCACACTAATACAAGTGCAAAAGTGGTTTCCTGCACCAACACAAGTGCAAAAAGTGGTTTTTCAACACTAACACAAGTGCGAAAAGTGTTTTTTCAACACTAACACAAGTGCGAAAAGTGCTTTTTCAACACTATCACAAGTGCAAAAAGTGTTTTTTCCACACTAATACAAGTGCAAAAGTGGTTTTGCATCAACACAAGTGCGAAAAGTGGTTTTTCAACACTAACACAAGTGCGAAAAGTGGTTTTTCAACACTAACACAAGTGCGAAAAGTGGTTTTTCAACACTAGCACAAGTGCGAAAAGTGTTTTTTCCACATTAATACAAGTGCAAAAGTGGTTTCCTGCACCAACACAAGTGTGAAAAGTGGTTTTTCAACACTAACACAAGTGCGAAAAGTGGTTTTTCAACACTAACACAAGTGCAAAAAGTGGTTTTTCAACACTAACACAAGTGCGAAAAGTGGTTTTTCCACACTAATACAAGTGCAAAAGTGGTTTCCTGCACCAACACAAGTGCGAAAAGTGGTTTTTCAACACTAACACAAGTGCGAAAAGTGGTTTTTCAACACTAACACAAGTGCGAAAAGTGGTTTTTCAACACTATCACAAGTGCAAAAGTGTTTTTTCCACACTAATACAAGTGCAAAAGTTGTTTCCTGCACCAACACAAGTGCGAAAAGTGGTTTTTCAACACTAACACAAGTGCGAAAAGTGGTTTTTCAACACTAACACAAGTGCGAAAAGTGGTTTTTCAACACTAACACAAGTGCGAAAAGTGGTTTTTCAACACTAACACAAATGCGAAAAGTGTTTTTTCCACACTAATACAAGTGCAAAAGTGGTTTTCTGCACCAACACAAGTGCGAAAAGTGGTTTTTCAACACTAACACAAGTGCGAAAAGTGGTTTTTCAACACTAACACAAGTGCGAAATGTGGTTTTTCAACACTAACACAGGTGCGAAAAGTGTTTTTTCCACACTAATACAAGTGCAAAAGTGGTTTCCTGCACCAACACAAGTGTGAAAAGTGGTTTTTCAACACTAACACAAGTGCGAAAAGTGGTTTTTCAACACTAACACAAGTGCGAAAAGTGGTTTTTCAACACTAAAACAAGTGCGAAAAGTGGTTTTTCAACACTAACACAAGTGCGAAAAGTGTTTTTTCCACACTAATACAAGTGCAAAAGTGGTTTCCTGCACCAACACAAGTGCGAAAAGTGGTTTTTCAACACTAACACAATTGCGAAAAGTGGTTTTTCAACACTAACACAAGTGCGAAAAGTGGTTTTTCAACAGTAACACAGGTGCGAAAAGTGTTTTTTCCACACTAATACAAGTGCAAAAGTGGTTTCCTGCACCAACACAAGTGCAAAAAGTGGTTTTTCAACACTAACAGAAGTGCGAAAAGTGTTTTTTCCACACTAATACAAGTGCAAAAGTGGTTTCCTGCACCAACACAAGTGCGAAAAGTGGTTTTTCAACACTAACACAAGTGCGAAAAGTGGTTTTTCAACACTAACACAAGTGCGAAAAGTGGTTTTTCAACACTAACACAAGTGCGAAAAGTGTTTTTTCCACACTAATACAAGTGCAAAAGTGGTTTCCTGCACCAACACAAGTGCGAAAAGTGGTTTTTCAACACTAACACAAGTGCGAAAAGTGGTTTTTCAACACTAACACAAGTGCGAAAAGTGGTTTTTCAACAGTAACACAGGTGCGAAAAGTGTTTTTTCCACACTAATACAAGTGCAAAAGTGGTTTCCTGCACCAACACAAGTGCAAAAAGTGGTTTTTCAACACTAACACAAGTGCGAAAAGTGTTTTTTCAACACTAACACAAGTGCGAAAAGTGGTTTTTCAACACTATCACAAGTGCAAAAAGTGTTTTTTCCACACTAATACAAGTGCAAAAGTGGTTTCCTGCACCAACACAAGTGCGAAAAGTGGTTTTTCAACACTAACACAAGTGCGAAAAGTGGTTTTTCAACACTAACACAAGTGCGAAAAGTGGTTTTTCAACACTAGCACAAGTGCGAAAAGTGTTTTTTCCACATTAATACAAGTGCAAAAGTGGTTTCCTGCACCAACACAAGTGTGAAAAGTGGTTTTTCAACACTAACACAAGTGCGAAAAGTGGTTTTTCAACACTAACACAAGTGCGAAAAGTGGTTTTTCAACACTAACACAAGTGCGAAAAGTGGTTTTTCCACACTAATACAAGTGCAAAAGTGGTTTCCTGCACCAACACAAGTGCGAAAAGTGGTTTTTCAACACTAACACAAGTGCGAAAAGTGGTTTTTCAACACTAACACAAGTGCGAAAAGTGGTTTTTCAACACTATCACAAGTGCAAAAGTGTTTTTTCCACACTAATACAAGTGCAAAAGTTGTTTCCTGCACCAACACAAGTGCGAAAAGTGGTTTTTCAACACTAACACAAGTGCGAAAAGTGGTTTTTCAACACTAACACAAGTGCGAAAAGTGGTTTTTCAACACTAACACAAGTGCGAAAAGTGGTTTTTCAACACTAACACAAGTGCGAAAAGTGGTTTTTCAACACTAGCACAAGTGCGAAAAGTGTTTTTTCCACATTAATACAAGTGCAAAAGTGGTTTCCTGCACCAACACAAGTGCGAAAAGTGGTTTTTCAACACTAACACAAGTGCGAAAAGTGGTTTTTCAACACTAACACAAGTGCGAAAAGTGGTTTTTCAACACTAACACAAGTGCGAAAAGTGGTTTTTCCACACTAATACAAGTGCAAAAGTGGTTTCCTGCACCAACACAAGTGCGAAAAGTGGTTTTTCAACACTAACACAAGTGCGAAAAGTGGTTTTTCAACACTAACACAAGTGCGAAAAGTGGTTTTTCAACACTATCACAAGTGCAAAAGTGTTTTTTCCACACTAATACAAGTGCAAAAGTTGTTTCCTGCACCAACACAAGTGCGAAAAGTGGTTTTTCAACACTAACACAAGTGCGAAAAGTGGTTTTTCAACACTAACACAAGTGCGAAAAGTGGTTTTTCAACACTAACACAAGTGCGAAAAGTGTTTTTTCCACACTAATACAAGTGCAAAAGTGGTTTTCTGCACCTACACAAGTGCGAAAAGTGTTTTTTCAACACTAACACAAGTGCGAAAAGTGGTTTTTCAACACTAACACAAGTGCGAAATGTGGTTTTTCAACACTAACACAGGTGCGAAAAGTGTTTTTTCCACACTAATACAAGTGCAAAAGTGGTTTCCTGCACCAACACAAGTGCGAAAAGTGGTTTTTCAACACTAACACAAGTGCAAAAAGTGGTTTTTCAACACTAACACAAGTGCGAAAAGTGGTTTTTCCACACTAATACAAGTGCAAAAGTGGTTTCCTGCACCAACACAAGTGTGAAAAGTGGTTTTTCAACACTAACACAAGTGCGAAAAGTGGTTTTTCAACACTAACACAAGTGCGAAAAGTGGTTTTTCAACACTAACACAAGTGCGAAAAGTGGTTTTTCAACACTAACACAAGTGCGAAAAGTGGTTTTTCCACACTAATACAAGTGCAAAAGTGGTTTCCTGCACCAACACAAGTGCGAAAAGTGGTTTCCTGCACCAACACAAGTGCGAAAAGTGGTTTTTCAACACTAACACAAGTGCGAAAAGTGGTTTTTCAACACTAACACAAGTGCGAAAAGTGGTTTTTCAACACTATCACAAGTGCAAAAGTGTTTTTTCCACACTAATACAAGTGCAAAAGTTGTTTCCTGCACCAACACAAGTGCGAAAAGTGGTTTTTCAACACTAACAGAAGTGCGAAAAGTGGTTTTTCAACACTAACACAAGTGCGAAAAGTGGTTTTTCAACACTAACACAAGTGCGAAAAGTGGTTTTTCAACACTAACACAAGTGTGAAAAGTGTTTTTTCCACACTAATACAAGTGCAAAAGTGGTTTTCTGCACCTACACAAGTGCGAAAAGTGTTTTTTCAACACTAACACAAGTGCGAAAAGTGGTTTTTCAACACTAACACAAGTGCGAAATGTGGTTTTTCAACACTAACACAGGTGCGAAAAGTGTTTTTTCCACACTAATACAAGTGCAAAAGTGGTTTCCTGCACCAACACAAGTGCGAAAAGTGGTTTTTCAACACTAACACAAGTGCGAAAAGTGGTTTTTCAACACTAACACAAGTGCGAAAAGTGGTTTTTCCACACTAATACAAGTGCAAAAGTGGTTTCCTGCACCAACACAAGTGTGAAAAGTGGTTTTTCAACACTAACACAAGTGCGAAAAGTGGTTTTTCAACACTAACACAAGTGCGAAAAGTGTTTTTTCCACACTAATACAAGTGCAAAAGTGGTTTCCTGCACCAACACAAGTGCGAAAAGTGGTTTGTCAACACTAACACAAGTGCGAAAAGTGGTTTTTCAACAATAACACAAGTGCGAAAAGTGGTTTTTCAACACTAACACAAGTGCGAAAAGTGTTTTTTCCACACTAATACAAGTGCAAAAGTGGTTTCCTGCACCAACACAAGTGCGAAAAGTGGTTTTTCAACACTAACACAAGTGCGAAAAGTGGTTTTTCAACACTAACACAAGTGCGAAATGTGGTTTTTCAACACTAACACAAGTGCAAAAAGTGTTTTTTCCACACTAATACAAGTGCAAAAGTGGTTTCCTGCACCAACACAAGTGCGAAAAGTGGTTTTTCAACACTAACACAAGTGCGAAAAGTGGTTTTTCAACACTAACACAAGTGCGAAAAGTGGTTTTTACACACAAATACAAGTGCAAAAGTGGTTTCCTGCACCAACACAAGTGCGAAAAGTGGTTTTTCAACACCAACACAAGTGCGAAAAGTGGTTTTTCAACACTAACACAAGTGCGAAAAGTGGTTTTTCAACACTAACACAAGTGCGAAAAGTGGTTTTTCAACACTAACACAAGTGCGAAAAGTGGTTTTTCAACACTAACACAAGTGCGAAAAGTGGTTTTTCAACACTAACACAAGTGCGAAAAGTGGTTTTTCAACACTAACACAAGTGCGAAAAGTGGTTTTTCAACACTATCACAAGTGCAAAAAGTGTTTTTTCCACACTAATACAAGTGCAAAAGTGGTTTCCTGCACCAACACAAGTGCGAAAAGTGGTTTTTCAACACTAACACAAGTGCGAAAAGTGTTTTTTCCACACTTATACAAGTGCAAAAGTGGTTTCCTGCACCAACACAAGTGCGAAAAGTGGTTTTTCAACACTAACACAAGTGCGAAAAGTGGTTTTTCAACACTAACACAAGTGCGAAAAGTGTTTTTTCCACACTAATACAAGTGCGAAAAGTGGTTTTTCAACACTAACACAAGTGCGAAAAGTGGTTTTTCAACACTAACACAAGTGCGAAAAGTGTTTTTTCCACACTAATACAAGTGCAAAAGTGGTTTCCTGCACCAACACAAGTGCGAAAAGTGGTTTTTCAACACTAACACAAGTGCGAAAAGTGGTTTTTCAACACTAACACAAGTGCGAAAAGTGGTTTTTCAACACTATCACAAGTGCAAAAAGTGTTTTTTCCACACTAATACAAGTGCAAAAGTGGCTTCCTGCACCAACACAAGTGCGAAAAGTGGTTTTTCAACACTAACACAAGTGCGAAAAGTGGTTTTTCAACACTAACACAAGTGCGAAAAGTGGTTTTTCCACACAAATACAAGTGCAAAAGTGGTTTCCTGCACCAACACAAGTGCGAAAAGTGGTTTTTCAACACTAACACAAGTGCGAAAAGTGGTTTTTCAACACTAACACAAGTTCGAAAAGTGGTTTTTCAACACTAACACAAGTGCGAAAAGTGGTTTTTCAACACTAACACAAGTGCGAAAAGTGGTTTTTCCACACTAATACAAGTGCAAAAGTGGTTTCCTGCACCAACACAAGTGCGAAAAGTGTTTTTTCCACACTAATACAAGTGCAAAAGTGGTTTCCTGCACCAACACAAGTGCGAAAAGTGGTTTTTCAACACTAACACAAGTGCGAAAAGTGGTTTTTCAACACTAACACAAGTGCGAAAAGTGGTTTTTCAACACTATCACAAGTGCAAAAGTGTTTTTTCCACACTAATACAAGTGCAAAAGTTGTTTCCTGCACCAACACATGTGCGAAAAGTGGTTTTTCAACACTAACACAAGTGCGAAAAGTGGTTTTTCAACACTAACACAAGTGCGAAAAGTGGTTTTTCAACACTAACACAAGTGCGAAAAGTGGTTTTTCAACACTAACACAGGTGCGAAAAGTGTTTTTTCCACACTAATACAAGTGCAAAAGTGGTTTCCTGCACCAACACAAGTGCGAAAAGTGGTTTTTCAACACTAACACAAGTGCGAAAAGTGGTTTTTCAACACTAACACAAGTGCGAAAAGTGGTTTTTCCACACTAATACAAGTGCAAAAGTGGTTTCCTGCACCAACACAAGTGTGAAAAGTGGTTTTTCAACACTAACACAAGTGCGAAAAGTGGTTTTTCAACACTAACACAAGTGCGAAAAGTGTTTTTTCCACACTAATACAAGTGCAAAAGTGGTTTCCTGCACCAACACAAGTGCGAAAAGTGGTTTGTCAACACTAACACAAGTGCGAAAAGTGGTTTTTCAACTCTAACACAAGTGCGAAAAGCGGTTTTTCAACACTAACACAAGTGCGAAAAGTGTTTTTTCCACACTAATACAAGTGCAAAAGTGGTTTCCTGCACCAACACAAGTGCGAAAAGTGGTTTTTCAACACTAACACAAGTGCGAAAAGTGGTTTTTCAACACTAACACAAGTGCGAAATGTGGTTTTTCAACACTAACACAAGTGCAAAAAGTGTTTTTTCCACACTAATACAAGTGCAAAAGTGGTTTCCTGCACCAACACAAGTGCGAAAAGTGGTTTTTCAACACTAACACAAGTGCGAAAAGTGGTTTTTCAACACTAACACAAGTGCGAAAAGTGGTTTTTCCACACAAATACAAGTGCAAAAGTGGTTTCCTGCACCAACACAAGTGCGAAAAGTGGTTTTTCAACACCAACACAAGTGCGAAAAGTGGTTTTTCAACACTAACACAAGTGCGAAAAGTGGTTTTTCAACACTAACACAAGTGCGAAAAGTGGTTTTTCAACACTAACACAAGTGCGAAAAGTGGTTTTTCAACACTAACACAAGTGCGAAAAGTGGTTTTTCAACACTAACACAAGTGCGAAAAGTGGTTTTTCAACACTAACACAAGTGCGAAAAGTGGTTTTTCAACACTATCACAAGTGCAAAAAGTGTTTTTTCCACACTAATACAAGTGCAAAAGTGGTTTCCTGCACCAACACAAGTGCGAAAAGTGGTTTTTCAACACTAACACAAGTGCGAAAAGTGTTTTTTCCACACTTATTCAAGTGCAAAAGTGGTTTCCTGCACCAACACAAGTGCGAAAAGTGGTTTTTCAACACTAACACAAGTGCGAAAAGTGGTTTTTCAACACTAACACAAGTGCGAAAAGTGTTTTTTCCACACTCATACAAGTGCGAAAAGTGGTTTTTCAACACTAACACAAGTGCGAAAAGTGGTTTTTCAACACTAACACAAGTGCGAAAAGTGTTTTTTCCACACTAATACAAGTGCAAAAGTGGTTTCCTGCACCAACACAAGTGCGAAAAGTGGTTTTTCAACACTAACACAAGTGCGAAAAGTGGTTTTTCAACACTAACACAAGTGCGAAAAGTGGTTTTTCAACACTATCACAAGTGCAAAAAGTGTTTTTTCCACACTAATACAAGTGCAAAAGTGGCTTCCTGCACCAACACAAGTGCGAAAAGTGGTTTTTCAACACTAACACAAGTGCGAAAAGTGGTTTTTCAACACTAACACAAGTGCGAAAAGTGGTTTTTCCACACAAATACAAGTGCAAAAGTGGTTTCCTGCACCAACACAAGTGCGAAAAGTGGTTTTTCAACACTAACACAAGTGCGAAAAGTGGTTTTTCAACACTAACACAAGTTCGAAAAGTGGTTTTTCAACACTAACACAAGTGCGATAAGTGGTTTTTCAACACTAACACAAGTGCGAAAAGTGGTTTTTCCACACTAATACAAGTGCAAAAGTGGTTTCCTGCACCAACACAAGTGCGAAAAGTGTTTTTTCCACACTAATACAAGTGCAAAAGTGGTTTCCTGCACCAACGCAAGTGCGAAAAGTGGTTTTTCAACACTAACACAAGTGCGAAAAGTGGTTTTTCAACACTATCACAAGTGCAAAAGTGTTTTTTCCACACTAATACAAGTGCAAAAGTTGTTTCCTGCACCAACACAAGTGCGAAAAGTGGTTTTTCAACACTAACAGAAGTGCGAAAAGTGGTTTTTCAACACTAACACAAGTGCGAAAAGTGGTTTTTCAACACTAACACAAGTGCGAAAAGTGGTTTTTCAACACTAACACAAGTGTGAAAAGTGTTTTTTCCACACTAATACAAGTGCAAAAGTGGTTTTCTGCACCTACACAAGTGCGAAAAGTGTTTTTTCAACACTAACACAAGTGCGAAAAGTGGTTTTTCAACACTAACACAAGTGCGAAATGTGGTTTTTCAACACTAACACAGGTGCGAAAAGTGTTTTTTCCACACTAATACAAGTGCAAAAGTGGTTTCCTGCACCAACACAAGTGCGAAAAGTGGTTTTTCAACACTAACACAAGTGCGAAAAGTGGTTTTTCAACACTAACACAAGTGCGAAAAGTGGTTTTTCCACACTAATACAAGTGCAAAAGTGGTTTCCTGCACCAACACAAGTGTGAAAAGTGGTTTTTCAACACTAACACAAGTGCGAAAAGTGGTTTTTCAACACTAACACAAGTGCGAAAAGTGTTTTTTCCACACTAATACAAGTGCAAAAGTGGTTTCCTGCACCAACACAAGTGCGAAAAGTGGTTTGTCAACACTAACACAAGTGCGAAAAGTGGTTTTTCAACAATAACACAAGTGCGAAAAGTGGTTTTTCAACACTAACACAAGTGCGAAAAGTGTTTTTTCCACACTAATACAAGTGCAAAAGTGGTTTCCTGCACCAACACAAGTGCGAAAAGTGGTTTTTCAACACTAACACAAGTGCGAAAAGTGGTTTTTCAACACTAACACAAGTGCGAAATGTGGTTTTTCAACACTAACACAAGTGCAAAAAGTGTTTTTTCCACACTAATACAAGTGCAAAAGTGGTTTCCTGCACCAACACAAGTGCGAAAAGTGGTTTTTCAACACTAACACAAGTGCGAAAAGTGGTTTTTCAACACTAACACAAGTGCGAAAAGTGGTTTTTCCACACAAATACAAGTGCAAAAGTGGTTTCCTGCACCAACACAAGTGCGAAAAGTGGTTTTTCAACACCAACACAAGTGCGAAAAGTGGTTTTTCAACACTAACACAAGTGCGAAAAGTGGTTTTTCAACACTAACACAAGTGCGAAAAGTGGTTTTTCAACACTAACACAAGTGCGAAAAGTGGTTTTTCAACACTAACACAAGTGCGAAAAGTGGTTTTTCAACACTAACACAAGTGCGAAAAGTGGTTTTTCAACACTAACACAAGTGCGAAAAGTGGTTTTTCAACACTATCACAAGTGCAAAAAGTGTTTTTTCCACACTAATACAAGTGCAAAAGTGGTTTCCTGCACCAACACAAGTGCGAAAAGTGGTTTTTCAACACTAACACAAGTGCGAAAAGTGTTTTTTCCACACTTATACAAGTGCAAAAGTGGTTTCCTGCACCAACACAAGTGCGAAAAGTGGTTTTTCAACACTAACACAAGTGCGAAAAGTGGTTTTTCAACACTAACACAAGTGCGAAAAGTGTTTTTTCCACACTAATACAAGTGCGAAAAGTGGTTTTTCAACACTAACACAAGTGCGAAAAGTGGTTTTTCAACACTAACACAAGTGCGAAAAGTGTTTTTTCCACACTAATACAAGTGCAAAAGTGGTTTCCTGCACCAACACAAGTGCGAAAAGTGGTTTTTCAACACTAACACAAGTGCGAAAAGTGGTTTTTCAACACTAACACAAGTGCGAAAAGTGGTTTTTCAACACTATCACAAGTGCAAAAAGTGTTTTTTCCACACTAATACAAGTGCAAAAGTGGCTTCCTGCACCAACACAAGTGCGAAAAGTGGTTTTTCAACACTAACACAAGTGCGAAAAGTGGTTTTTCAACACTAACACAAGTGCGAAAAGTGGTTTTTCCACACAAATACAAGTGCAAAAGTGGTTTCCTGCACCAACACAAGTGCGAAAAGTGGTTTTTCAACACTAACACAAGTGCGAAAAGTGGTTTTTCAACACTAACACAAGTTCGAAAAGTGGTTTTTCAACACTAACACAAGTGCGAAAAGTGGTTTTTCAACACTAACACAAGTGCGAAAAGTGGTTTTTCCACACTAATAC
Source organism: Myxine glutinosa (assembly GCF_964187855.1). Lineage (NCBI taxonomy): Eukaryota > Metazoa > Chordata > Myxini > Myxiniformes > Myxinidae > Myxine > Myxine glutinosa. The sequence continues at coordinate 35,740 of NW_027618900.1, read as the reverse complement.
AAGTGCAAAAGTGGTTTCCTGCACCAACACAAGTGCGAAAAGTGTTTTTTCCACACTAATACAAGTGCAAAAGTGGTTTCCTGCACCAACACAAGTGCGAAAAGTGGTTTTTCAACACTAACACAAGTGCGAAAAGTGGTTTTTCAACACTAACACAAGTGCGAAAAGTGGTTTTTCAACACTATCACAAGTGCAAAAGTGTTTTTTCCACACTAATACAAGTGCAAAAGTTGTTTCCTGCACCAACACAAGTGCGAAAAGTGGTTTTTCAACACTAACACAAGTGCGAAAAGTGGTTTTTCAACACTAACACAAGTGCGAAAAGTGGTTTTTCAACACTAACACAAGTGCGAAAAGTGGTTTTTCAACACTAACACAGGTGCGAAAAGTGTTTTTTCCACACTAATACAAGTGCAAAAGTGGTTTCCTGCACCAACACAAGTGCGAAAAGTGGTTTTTCAACACTAACACAAGTGCGAAAAGTGGTTTTTCAACACTAACACAAGTGCGAAAAGTGGTTTTTCCACACTAATACAAGTGCAAAAGTGGTTTCCTGCACCAACACAAGTGTGAAAAGTGGTTTTTCAACACTAACACAAGTGCGAAAAGTGGTTTTTCAACACTAACACAAGTGCGAAAAGTGTTTTTTCCACACTAATACAAGTGCAAAAGTGGTTTCCTGCACCAACACAAGTGCGAAAAGTGGTTTGTCAACACTAACACAAGTGCGAAAAGTGGTTTTTCAACTCTAACACAAGTGCAAAAAGCGGTTTTTCAACACTAACACAAGTGCGAAAAGTGTTTTTTCCACACTAATACAAGTGCAAAAGTGGTTTCCTGCACCAACACAAGTGCGAAAAGTGGTTTTTCAACACTAACACAAGTGCGAAAAGTGGTTTTTCAACACTAACACAAGTGCGAAATGTGGTTTTTCAACACTAACACAAGTGCAAAAAGTGTTTTTTCCACACTAATACAAGTGCAAAAGTGGTTTCCTGCACCAACACAAGTGCGAAAAGTGGTTTTTCAACACTAACACAAGTGCGAAAAGTGGTTTTTCAACACTAACACAAGTGCGAAAAGTGGTTTTTCCACACAAATACAAGTGCAAAAGTGGTTTCCTGCACCAACACAAGTGCGAAAAGTGGTTTTTCAACACCAACACAAGTGCGAAAAGTGGTTTTTCAACACTAACACAAGTGCGAAAAGTGGTTTTTCAACACTAACACAAGTGCGAAAAGTGGTTTTTCAACACTAACACAAGTGCGAAAAGTGGTTTTTCAACACTAACACAAGTGCGAAAAGTGGTTTTTCAACACTAACACAAGTGCGAAAAGTGGTTTTTCAACACTAACACAAGTGCGAAAAGTGGTTTTTCAACACTATCACAAGTGCATAAAGTGTTTTTTCCACACTAATACAAGTGCAAAAGTGGTTTCCTGCACCAACACAAGTGCGAAAAGTGGTTTTTCAACACTAACACAAGTGCGAAAAGTGTTTTTTCCACACTTATACAAGTGCAAAAGTGGTTTCCTGCACCAACACAAGTGCGAAAAGTGGTTTTTCAACACTAACACAAGTGCGAAAAGTGGTTTTTCAACACTAACACAAGTGCGAAAAGTGTTTTTTCCACACTCATACAAGTGCGAAAAGTGGTTTTTCAACACTAACACAAGTGCGAAAAGTGGTTTTTCAACACTAACACAAGTGCGAAAAGTGTTTTTTCCACACTAATACAAGTGCAAAAGTGGTTTCCTGCACCAACACAAGTGCGAAAAGTGGTTTTTCAACACTAACACAAGTGCGAAAAGTGGTTTTTCAACACTAACACAAGTGCGAAAAGTGGTTTTTCAACACTATCACAAGTGCAAAAAGTGTTTTTTCCACACTAATACAAGTGCAAAAGTGGCTTCCTGCACCAACACAAGTGCGAAAAGTGGTTTTTCAACACTAACACAAGTGCGAAAAGTGGTTTTTCAACACTAACACAAGTGCGAAAAGTGGTTTTTCCACACAAATACAAGTGCAAAAGTGGTTTCCTGCACCAACACAAGTGCGAAAAGTGGTTTTTCAACACTAACACAAGTGCGAAAAGTGGTTTTTCAACACTAACACAAGTTCGAAAAGTGGTTTTTCAACACTAACACAAGTGCGAAAAGTGGTTTTTCAACACTAACACAAGTGCGAAAAGTGGTTTTTCCACACTAATACAAGTGCAAAAGTGGTTTCCTGCACCAACACAAGTGCGAAAAGTGTTTTTTCCACACTAATACAAGTGCAAAAGTGGTTTCCTGCACCAACGCAAGTGCGAAAAGTGGTTTTTCAACACTAACACAAGTGCGAAAAGTGGTTTTTCAACACTAACACAAGTGCGAAAAGTGGTTTTTCCACACTAATACAAGTGCAAAAGTGGTTTCATGCACCAACACAAGTGCGAAAAGTGGTTTTTCAACACTAACACAAGTGCGAAAAGTGGTTTTTCAACACTAACACAAGAGCGAAAAGTGTTTTTTCCACACTAATACAAGTGCAAAAGTGGTTTCCTGCACCAACACAAGTGCGAAAAGTGGTTTTCAACACTAACACAAGTGCGAAAAGTGGTTTTTCAACACTAACACAAGTGCGAAAAGTGGTTTTTCAACACTATCACAAGTGCAAAAAGTGTTTTTTCCACACTAATACAAATGCAAAAGTGGTTTCCTGCACCAACACAAGTGCGAAAAGTGGTTTTTCAACATTAACACAAGTGCGAAAAGTGGTTTTTCAACACTAACACAAGTGCGAAAAGTGGTTTTTCAACACTATCACAAGTGCAAAAAGTGTTTTTTCCACACTAATACAAGTGCAAAAGTGGTTTCCTGCACCAACACAAGTGCGAAAAGTGGTTTTTCAACACTAACACAAGTGCGAAAAGTGGTTTTTCAACACTAACACAAGTGCGAAAAGTGGTTTTTCAACACTAACACAAGTGCGAAAAGTGTTTTTTCCACACTAATACAAGTGCAAAAGTGGTTTCCTGCACCAACACAAGTGCGAAAAGTGGTTTTTCAACACTAACACAAGTGCGAAAAGTGGTTTTTCAACACTAACACAAGTGCGAAAAGTGGTTTTTCAACAGTAACACAGGTGCGAAAAGTGTTTTTTCCACACTAATACAAGTGCAAAAGTGGTTTCCTGCACCAACACAAGTGCAAAAAGTGGTTTTTCAACACTAACACAAGTGCGAAAAGTGTTTTTTCAACACTAACACAAGTGCGAAAAGTGCTTTTTCAACACTATGACAAGTGCAAAAAGTGTTTTTTCCACACTAATACAAGTGCAAAAGTGGTTTCCTGCACCAACACAAGTGCGAAAAGTGGTTTTTCAACACTAACACAAGTGCGAAAAGTGGTTTTTCAACACTAACACAAGTGCGAAAAGTGGTTTTTCAACACTAGCACAAGTGCGAAAAGTGTTTTTTCCACATTAATACAAGTGCAAAAGTCGTTTCCTGCACCAACACAAGTGTGAAAAGTGGTTTTTCAACACTAACACAAGTGCGAAAAGTGGTTTTTCAACACTAACACAAGTGCAAAAAGTGGTTTTTCAACACTAACACAAGTGCGAAAAGTGGTTTTTCCACACTAATACAAGTGCAAAAGTGGTTTCCTGCACCAACACAAGTGCGAAAAGTGGTTTTTCAACACTAACACAAGTGCGAAAAGTGGTTTTTCAACACTAACACAAGTGCGAAAAGTGGTTTTTCAACACTATCACAAGTGCAAAAGTGTTTTTTCCACACTAATACAAGTGCAAAAGTTGTTTCCTGCACCAACACAAGTGCGAAAAGTGGTTTTTCAACACTAACACAAGTGCGAAAAGTGGTTTTTCAACACTAACACAAGTGCGAAAAGTGGTTTTTCAACACCAACACAAGTGCGAAAAGTGGTTTTTCAACACTAACACAAGTGCGAAAAGTGTTTTTTCCACACTAATACAAGTGCAAAAGTGGTTTTCTGCACCAACACAAGTGCGAAAAGTGGTTTTTCAACACTAACACAAGTGCGAAAAGTGGTTTTTCAACACTAACACAAGTGCGAAATGTGGTTTTTCAACACTAACACAGGTGCGAAAAGTGTTTTTTCCACACTAATACAAGTGCAAAAGTGGTTTCCTGCACCAACACAAGTGTGAAAAGTGGTTTTTCAACACTAACACAAGTGCGAAAAGTGGTTTTTCAACACTAACACAAGTGCGAAAAGTGGTTTTTCAACACTAAAACAAGTGCGAAAAGTGGTTTTTCAACACTAACACAAGTGCGAAAAGTGTTTTTTCCACACTAATACAAGTGCAAAAGTGGTTTCCTGCACCAACACAAGTGCGAAAAGTGGTTTTTCAACACTAACACAATTGCGAAAAGTGGTTTTTCAACACTAACACAAGTGCGAAAAGTGGTTTTTCAACAGCAACACAGGTGCGAAAAGTGTTTTTTCCACACTAATACAAGTGCAAAAGTGGTTTCCTGCACCAACACAAGTGCAAAAAGTGGTTTTTCAACACTAACACAAGTGCGAAAAGTGTTTTTTCCACACTAATACAAGTGCAAAAGTGGTTTCCTGCACCAACACAAGTGCGAAAAGTGGTTTTTCAACACTAACACAAGTGCGAAAAGTGGTTTTTCAACACTAACACAAGTGCGAAAAGTGGTTTTTCAACACTAACACAAGTGCGAAAAGTGTTTTTTCCACACTAATACAAGTGCAAAAGTGGTTTCCTGCACCAACACAAGTGCGAAAAGTGGTTTTTCAACACTAACACAAGTGCGAAAAGTGGTTTTTCAACACTAACACAAGTGCGAAAATTGGTTTTTCAACAGTAACACAGGTGCGAAAAGTGTTTTTTCCACACTAATACAAGTGCAAAAGTGGTTTCCTGCACCAACACAAGTGCAAAAAGTGGTTTTTCAACACTAACACAAGTGCGAAAAGTGTTTTTTCAACACTAACACAAGTGCGAAAAGTGGTTTTTCAACACTATCACAAGTGCAAAAAGTGTTTTTTCCACACTAATACAAGTGCAAAAGTGGTTTCCTGCACCAACACAAGTGCGAAAAGTGGTTTTTCAACACTAACACAAGTGCGAAAAGTGGTTTTTCAACACTAACACAAGTGCGAAAAGTGGTTTTTCAACACGAGCACAAGTGCGAAAAGTGTTTTTTCCACATTAATACAAGTGCAAAAGTGGTTTCCTGCACCAACACAAGTGTGAAAAGTGGTTTTTCAACACTAACACAAGTGCGAAAAGTGGTTTTTCAACACTAACACAAGTGCGAAAAGTGGTTTTTCAACACTAACACAAGTGCGAAAAGTGGTTTTTCCACACTAATACAAGTGCAAAAGTGGTTTCCTGCACCAACACAAGTGCGAAAAGTGGTTTTTCAACACTAACACAAGTGCGAAAAGTGGTTTTTCAACACTAACACAAGTGCGAAAAGTGGTTTTTCAACACTATCACAAGTGCAAAAGTGTTTTTTCCACACTAATACAAGTGCAAAAGTTGTTTCCTGCACCAACACAAGTGCGAAAAGTGGTTTTTCAACACTAACACAAGTGCGAAAAGTGGTTTTTCAACACTAACACAAGTGCGAAAAGTGGTTTTTCAACACTAACACAAGTGCGAAAAGTGGTTTTTCAACACTAACACAAGTGCGAAAAGTGTTTTTTCCACACTAATACAAGTGCAAAAGTGGTTTTCTGCACCTACACAAGTGCGAAAAGTGTTTTTTCAACACTAACACAAGTGCGAAAAGTGGTTTTTCAACACTAACACAAGTGCGAAATGTGGTTTTTCAACACTAACACAGGTGCGAAAAGTGTTTTTTCCACACTAATACAAGTGCAAAAGTGGTTTCCTGCACCAACACAAGTGCGAAAAGTGGTTTTTCAACACTAACACAAGTGCGAAAAGTGGTTTTTCAACACTAACAGAAGTGCGAAAAGTGGTTTTTCCACACTAATACAAGTGCAAAAGTGGTTTCCTGCACCAACACAAGTGTGAAAAGTGGTTTTTCAACACTAACACAAGTGCGAAAAGTGGTTTTTCAACACTAACACAAGTGCGAAAAGTGTTTTTTCCACACTAATACAAGTGCAAAAGTGGTTTCCTGCACCAACACAAGTGCGAAAAGTGGTTTTTCAACACTAACACAAGTGCGAAAAGTGGTTTTTCAACACTAACACAAGTGCGAAAAGTGGTTTTTCAACACTAGCACAAGTGCGAAAAGTGTTTTTTCCACACTAATACAAGTGCAAAAGTGGTTTCCTGCACCAACACAAGTGCGAAAAGTGGTTTTTCAACACTAACACAAGTGCGAAAAGTGGTTTTTCAACACTAACACAAGTGCGAAATGTGGTTTTTCAACACTAACACAAGTGCAAAAAGTGTTTTTTCCACACTAATACAAGTGCAAAAGTGGTTTCCTGCACCAACACAAGTGCGAAAAGTGGTTTTTCAACACTAACACAAGTGCGAAAAGTGGTTTTTCAACACTAACACAAGTGCGAAAAGTGGTTTTTCCACACAAATACAAGTGCAAAAGTGGTTTCCTGCACCAACACAAGTGCGAAAAGTGGTTTTTCAACACCAACACAAGTGCGAAAAGTGGTTTTTCAACACTAACACAAGTGCGAAAAGTGGTTTTTCAACACTAACACAAGTGCGAAAAGTGGTTTTTCAACACTAACACAAGTGCGAAAAGTGGTTTTTCAACACTAACACAAATGCGAAAAGTGGTTTTTCCACACTAATACAACTGCAAAAGTGGTTTCCTGCACCAACACAAGTGTGAAAAGTGGTTTTTCAACACTAACACAAGTGCGAAAAGTGGTTTTTCAACACTATCACAAGTGCAAAAAGTGTTTTTTCCACACTAATACAAGTGCAAAAGTGGTTTCCTGCACCAACACAAGTGCGAAAAGTGGTTTTTCAACACTAACACAAGTGCGAAAAGTGTTTTTTCCACACTTATACAAGTGCAAAAGTGGTTTCCTGCACCAACACAAGTGCGAAAAGTGGTTTTTCAACACTAACACAAGTGCGAAAAGTGGTTTTTCAACACTAACACAAGTGCGAAAAGTGTTTTTTCCACACTAATACAAGTGCGAAAAGTGGTTTTTCAACACTAACACAAGTGCGAAAAGTGGTTTTTCAACACTAACACAAGTGCGAAAAGTGTTTTTTCCACACTAATACAAGTGCAAAAGTGGTTTCCTGCACCAACACAAGTGCGAAAAGTGGTTTTTCAACACTAACACAAGTGCGAAAAGTGGTTTTTCAACACTAACACAAGTGCGAAAAGTGGTTTTTCAACACTATTACAAGTGCAAAAAGTGTTTTTTCCACACTAATACAAGTGCAAAAGTGGTTTCCTGCACCAACACAAGTGCGAAAAGTGGTTTTTCAACACGAACACAAGTGCGAAAAGTGGTTTTTCAACACTAACACAAGTGCGAAAAGTGGTTTTTCCACACAAATACAAGTGCAAAAGTGGTTTCCTGCACCAACACAAGTGCGAAAAGTGGTTTTTCAACACTAACACAAGTGCGAAAAGTGGTTTTTCAACACTAACACAAGTGCGAAAAGTGGTTTTTCAACACTATCACAAGTGCAAAAAGTGTTTTTTCCACACTAATACAAGTGCAAAAGTGGTTTCCTGCACCAACACAAGTGCGAAAAGTGGTTTTTCAACACTAACACAAGTGCGAAAAGTGGTTTTCAACACTAACACAAGTGCGAAAAGTGGTTTTTCCACACAAATACAAGTGCAAAAGTGGTTTCCTGCACCAACACAAGTGCGAAAAGTGGTTTTTCAACACTAACACAAGTGCGAAAAGTGGTTTTTCAACACTAACACAAGTGCGAAAAGTGTTTTTTCCACACTAATACAAGTGCAAAAGTGGTTTCCTGCACCAACACAAGTGCGAAAAGTGGTTTTTCAACACTAACACAAGTGCGAAAAGTGGTTTTTCAACACTAACACAAGTGCGAAAAGTGGTTTTTCAACACTAACACAAGTGCGAAAAGTGTTTTTTCCACACTAATACAAGTGCAAAAGTGGTTTCCTGCACCAACACAAGTGCGAAAAGTGGTTTTTCAACACTAACACAAGTGCGAAAAGTGGTTTTTCAACACTAACACAAGTGCGAAATGTGGTTTTTCAACACTAACACAAGTGCAAAAAGTGTTTTTTCCACACTAATACAAGTGCAAAAGTGGTTTCCTGCACCAACACAAGTGCGAAAAGTGGTTTTTCAACACTAACACAAGTGCGAAAAGTGGTTTTTCAACACTAACACAAGTGCGAAAAGTGGTTTTTCCACACAAATACAAGTGCAAAAGTGGTTTCCTGCACCAACACAAGTGCGAAAAGTGGTTTTTCAACACCAACACAAGTGCGAAAAGTGGTTTTTCAACACTAACACAAGTGCGAAAAGTGGTTTTTCAACACTAACACAAGTGCGAAAAGTGGTTTTTCAACACTAACACAAGTGCGAAAAGTGGTTTTTCAACACTAACACAAGTGCGAAAAGTGGTTTTTCCACACTAATACAACTGCAAAAGTGGTTTCCTGCACCAACACAAGTGTGAAAAGTGGTTTTTCAACACTAACACAAGTGCGAAAAGTGGTTTTTCAACACTATCACAAGTGCAAAAAGTGTTTTTTCCACACTAATACAAGTGCAAAAGTGGTTTCCTGCTCCAACACAAGTGCGAAAAGTGGTTTTTCAACACTAACACAAGTGCGAAAAGTATTTTTTCCACACTTATACAAGTGCAAAAGTGGTTTCCTGCACCAACACAAGTGCGAAAAGTGGTTTTTCAACACTAACACAAGTGCGAAAAGTGGTTTTTCAACACTAACACAAGTGCGAAAAGTGTTTTTTCCACACTAATACAAGTGCGAAAAGTGGTTTTTCAACACTAACACAAGTGCGAAAAGTGGTTTTTCAACACTAACACAAGTGCGAAAAGTGTTTTTTCCACACTAATACAAGTGCAAAAGTGGTTTCCTGCACCAACACAAGTGCGAAAAGTGGTTTTTCAACACTAACACAAGTGCAAAAAGTGGTTTTTCAACACTAACACAAGTGCGAAAAGTGGTTTTTCAACACTATCACAAGTGCAAAAAGTGTTTTTTCCACACTAATACAAGTGCAAAAGTGGTTTCCTGCACCAACACAAGTGCGAAAAGTGGTTTTTCAACACTAACACAAGTGCGAAAAGTGGTTTTTCAACACTAACACAAGTGCGAAAAGTGGTTTTTCCACACAAATACAAGTGCAAAAGTGGTTTCCTGCACCAACACAAGTGCGAAAAGTGGTTTTTCAACACTAACACAAGTGCGAAAAGTGGTTTTTCAACACTAACACAAGTTCGAAAAGTGGTTTTTCAACACTAACACAAGTGCGAAAAGTGGTTTTTCCACACTAATACAAGTGCAAAAGTGGTTTCCTGCACCAACACAAGTGCGAAAAGTGTTTTTTTCACATTAATACAAGTGCAAAAGTGGTTTCCTGCACCAACACAAGTGCGAAAAGTGGTTTTTCAACACTAACACAAGTGCGAAAAGTGGTTTTTCAACACTAACACAAGTGCGAAAAGTGGTTTTTCCACACTAATACAAGTGCAAAAGTGGTTTCATGCACCAACACAAGTGCGAAAAGTGGTTTTTCAACACTAACACAAGTGCGAAAAGTGGTTTTTCAACACTAACACAAGTGCGAAAAGTGTTTTTTCCACACTAATACAAGTGCAAAAGTGGTTTCCTGCACCAACACAAGTGCGAAAAGTGGTTTTCAACACTAACACAAGTGCGAAAAGTGGTTTTTCAACACTAACACAAGTGCGAAAAGTGGTTTTTCAACACTATCACAAGTGCAAAAAGTGTTTTTTCCACACTAATACAAATGCAAAAGTGGTTTCCTGCACCAACACAAGTGCGAAAAGTGGTTTTTCAACATTAACACAAGTGCAAAAAGTGGTTTTTCAACAATAACACAAGTGCGAAAAGTGGTTTTTCAACACTATCACAAGTGCAAAAAGTGTTTTTTCCACACTAATACAAGTGCAAAAGTGGTTTCCTGCACCAACACAAGTGCGAAAAGTGGTTTTTCAACACTAACACAAGTGCGAAAAGTGGTTTTTCAACACTAACACAAGTGCGAAAAGTGGTTTTTCAACACTAACACAAGTGCGAAAAGTGGTTTTTCAACACTAACACAAGTGCGAAAAGTGGTTTTTCAACACTAACACAAGTGCGAAAAGTGGTTTTTCCACACTAATACAACTGCAAAAGTGGTTTCCTGCACCAACACAAGTGTGAAAAGTGGTTTTTCAACACTAACACAAGTGCGAAAAGTGGTTTTTCAACACTATCACAAGTGCAAAAAGTGTTTTTTTCACACTAATACAAGTGCAAAAGTGGTTTCCTGCTCCAACACAAGTGCGAAAAGTGGTTTTTCAACACTAACACAAGTGCGAAAAGTATTTTTTCCACACTTATACAAGTGCAAAAGTGGTTTCCTGCACCAACACAAGTGCGAAAAGTGGTTTTTCAACACTAACACAAGTGCGAAAAGTGGTTTTTCAACACTAACACAAGTGCGAAAAGTGTTTTTTCCACACTAATACAAGTGCGAAAAGTGGTTTTTCAACACTAACACAAGTGCGAAAAGTGGTTTTTCAACACTAACACAAGTGCGAAAAGTGTTTTTTCCACACTAATACAAGTGCAAAAGTGGTTTCCTGCACCAACACAAGTGCGAAAAGTGGTTTTTCAACACTAACACAAGTGCGAAAAGTGGTTTTTCAACACTAACACAAGTGCGAAAAGTGGTTTTTCAACACTATCACAAGTGCAAAAAGTGTTTTTTCCACACTAATACAAGTGCAAAAGTGGTTTCCTGCACCAACACAAGTGCGAAAAGTGGTTTTTCAACACTAACACAAGTGCGAAAAGTGGTTTTTCAACACTAACACAAGTGCGAAAAGTGGTTTTTCCACACAAATACAAGTGCAAAAGTGGTTTCCTGCACCAACACAAGTGCGAAAAGTGGTTTTTCAACACTAACACAAGTGCGAAAAGTGGTTTTTCAACACTAACACAAGTTCGAAAAGTGGTTTTTCAACACTAACACAAGTGCGAAAAGTGGTTTTTCCACACTAATACAAGTGCAAAAGTGGTTTCCTGCACCAACACAAGTGCGAAAAGTGTTTTTTTCACATTAATACAAGTGCAAAAGTGGTTTCCTGCACCAACACAAGTGCGAAAAGTGGTTTTTCAACACTAACACAAGTGCGAAAAGTGGTTTTTCAACACTAACACAAGTGCGAAAAGTGGTTTTTCCACACTAATACAAGTGCAAAAGTGGTTTCATGCACCAACACAAGTGCGAAAAGTGGTTTTTCAACACTAACACAAGTGCGAAAAGTGGTTTTTCAACACTAACACAAGTGCGAAAAGTGTTTTTTCCACACTAATACAAGTGCAAAAGTGGTTTCCTGCACCAACACAAGTGCGAAAAGTGGTTTTCAACACTAACACAAGTGCGAAAAGTGGTTTTTCAACACTAACACAAGTGCGAAAAGTGGTTTTTCAACACTATCACAAGTGCAAAAAGTGTTTTTTCCACACTAATACAAATGCAAAAGTGGTTTCCTGCACCAACACAAGTGCGAAAAGTGGTTTTTCAACATTAACACAAGTGCAAAAAGTGGTTTTTCAACAATAACACAAGTGCGAAAAGTGGTTTTTCAACACTATCACAAGTGCAAAAAGTGTTTTTTCCACACTAATACAAGTGCAAAAGTGGTTTCCTGCACCAACACAAGTGCGAAAAGTGGTTTTTCAACACTAACACAAGTGCGAAAAGTGGTTTTTCAACACTAACACAAGTGCGAAAAGTGGTTTTTCAACACTAACACAAGTGCGAAAAGTGTTTTTTCCACACTAATACAAGTGCAAAAGTGGTTTCCTGCACCAACACAAGTGCGAAAAGTGGTTTTTCAACACTAACACAAGTGCGAAAAGTGGTTTTTCAACACTAACACAAGTGCGAAAAGTGGTTTTTCAACAGTAACACAGGTGCGAAAAGTGTTTTTTCCACACTAATACAAGTGCAAAAGTGGTTTCCTGCACCAACACAAGTGCAAAAAGTGGTTTTTCAACACTAACACAAGTGCGAAAAGTGTTTTTTCAACACTAACACAAGTGCGAAAAGTGGTTTTTCAACACTATCACAAGTGCAAAAAGTGTTTTTTCCACACTAATACAAGTGCAAAAGTGGTTTCCTGCACCAACACAAGTGCGAAAAGTGGTTTTTCAACACTAACACAAGTGCGAAAAGTGGTTTTTCAACACTAACACAAGTGCGAAAAGTGGTTTTTCAACACTAGCACAAGTGCGAAAAGTGTTTTTTCCACATTATATAAGTGCAAAAGTGGTTTCCTGCACCAACACAAGTGTGAAAAGTGGTTTTTCAACACTAACACAAGTGCGAAAAGTGGTTTTTCAACACTAACACAAGTGCGAAAAGTGGTTTTTCCACACTAATACAAGTGCAAAAGTGGTTTCCTGCACCAACACAAGTGCGAAAAGTGGTTTTTCAACACTAACACAAGTGCGAAAAGTGGTTTTTCAACACTAACACAAGTGCAAAAAGTGGTTTTTCAACACTATCACAAGTGCAAAAGTGTTTTTTCCACACTAATACAAGTGCAAAAGTTGTTTCCTGCACCAACACAAGTGCGAAAAGTGGTTTTTCAACACTAACACAAGTGCGAAAAGTGGTTTTTCAACACTAACACAAGTGCGAAAAGTGGTTTTTCAACACTAACACAAGTGCGAAAAGTGGTTTTTCAACACTAACACAAGTGCGAAAAGTGTTTTTTCCACACTAATACAAGTGCAAAAGTGGTTTTCTGCACCAACACAAGTGCGAAAAGTGGTTTTTCAACACTAACACAAGTGCGAAAAGTGGTTTTTCAACACTAACACAAGTGCGAAATGTGGTTTTTCAACACTAACACAGGTGCGAAAAGTGTTTTTTCCACACTAATACAAGTGCAAAAGTGGTTTCCTGCACCAACACAAGTGTGAAAAGTGGTTTTTCAACACTAACACAAGTGCGAAAAGTGGTTTTTCAACACTAACACAAGTGCGAAAAGTGGTTTTTCAACACTAAAACAAGTGCGAAAAGTGGTTTTTCAACACTAACACAAGTGCGAAAAGTGTTTTTTCCACACTAATACAAGTGCAAAAGTGGTTTCCTGCACCAACACAAGTGCGAAAAGTGGTTTTTCAACACTAACACAAGTGCGAAAAGTGGTTTTTCAACACTAACACAAGTGCGAAAAGTGGTTTTTCAACAGTAACACAGGTGCGAAAAGTGTTTTTTCCACACTAATACAAGTGCAAAAGTGGTTTCCTGCACCAACACAAGTGCAAAAAGTGGTTTTTCAACACTAACACAAGTGCGAAAAGTGTTTTTTCAACACTAACACAAGTGCGAAAAGTGGTTTTTCAACACTATCACAAGTGCAAAAAGTGTTTTTTCCACACTAATACAAGTGCAAAAGTGGTTTCCTGCACCAACACAAGTGCGAAAAGTGGTTTTTCAACACTAACACAAGTGCGAAAAGTGGTTTTTCAACACTAACACAAGTGCGAAAAGTGGTTTTTCAACACTAGCACAAGTGCGAAAAGTGTTTTTTCCACATTAATACAAGTGCAAAAGTGGTTTCCTGCACCAACACAAGTGTGAAAAGTGGTTTTTCAACACTAACACAAGTGCGAAAAGTGGTTTTTCAACACTAACACAAGTGCGAAAAGTGGTTTTTCAACACTAACACAAGTGCGAAAAGTGGTTTTTCCACACTAATACAAGTGCAAAAGTGGTTTCCTGCACCAACACAAGTGCGAAAAGTGGTTTTTCAACACTAACACAAGTGCGAAAAGTGGTTTTTCAACACTAACACAAGTGCGAAAAGTGGTTTTTCAACACTATCACAAGTGCAAAAGTGTTTTTTCCACACTAATACAAGTGCAAAAGTTGTTTCCTGCACCAACACAAGTGCGAAAAGTGGTTTTTCAACACTAACACAAGTGCGAAAAGTGGTTTTTCAACACTAACACAAGTGCGAAAAGTGGTTTTTCAACACTAACACAAGTGCGAAAAGTGGTTTTTCAACACTAACACAAGTGCGAAAAGTGTTTTTTCCACACTAATACAAGTGCAAAAGTGGTTTTCTGCACCAACACAAGTGCGAAAAGTGGTTTTTCAACACTAACACAAGTGCGAAAAGTGGTTTTTCAACACTAACACAAGTGCGAAATGTGGTTTTTCAACACTAACACAGGTGCGAAAAGTGTTTTTTCCACACTAATACAAGTGCAAAAGTGGTTTCCTGCACCAACACAAGTGTGAAAAGTGGTTTTTCAACACTAACACAAGTGCGAAAAGTGGTTTTTCAACACTAACACAAGTGCGAAAAGTGGTTTTTCAACACAAAACAAGTGCGAAAAGTGGTTTTTCAACACTAACACAAGTGCGAAAAGTGCTTTTTTCCACACTAATACAAGTGCAAAAGTGGTTTCCTGCACCAACACAAGTGCGAAAAGTGGTTTTTCAACACTAACACAAGTGCGAAAAGTGGTTTTTCAACACTAACACAAGTGCGAAAAGTGGTTTTTCAACAGTAACACAGGTGCGAAAAGTGTTTTTTCCACACTAATACAAGTGCAAAAGTGGTTTCCTGCACCAACACAAGTGCAAAAAGTGGTTTTTCAACACTAACACAAGTGCGAAAAGTGTTTTTTCAACACTAACACAAGTGCGAAAAGTGGTTTTTCAACACTATCACAAGTGCAAAAAGTGTTTTTTCCACACTAATACAAGTGCAAAAGTGGTTTCCTGCACCAACACAAGTGCGAAAAGTGGTTTTTCAACACTAACACAAGTGCGAAAAGTGGTTTTTCAACACTAACACAAGTGCGAAAAGTGGTTTTTCAACACTAGCACAAGTGCGAAAAGTGTTTTTTCCACATTAATACAAGTGCAAAAGTGGTTTCCTGCACCAACACAAGTGCGAAAAGTGGTTTTTCAACACTAACACAAGTGCGAAAAGTGGTTTTTCAACACTAACACAAGTGCGAAAAGTGGTTTTTCAACACTAACACAAGTGCGAAAAGTGGTTTTTCCACACTAATACAAGTGCAAAAGTGGTTTCCTGCACCAACACAAGTGCGAAAAGTGGTTTTTATACACTAACACAAGTGCGAAAAGTGGTTTTTCAACACTAACACAAGTGCGAAAAGTGGTTTTTCAACACTAACACAAGTGCGAAAAGTGGTTTTTCCACACTAATACAACTGCAAAAGTGGTTTCCTGCACCAACACAAGTGTGAAAAGTGGTTTTTCAACACTAACACAAGTGCGAAAAGTGGTTTTTCAACACTATCACAAGTGCAAAAAGTGTTTTTTCCACACTAATACAAGTGCAAAAGTGGTTTCCTGCTCCAACACAAGTGCGAAAAGTGGTTTTTCAACACTAACACAAGTGCGAAAAGTATTTTTTCCACACTTATACAAGTGCAAAAGTGGTTTCCTGCACCAACACAAGTGCGAAAAGTGGTTTTTCAACACTAACACAAGTGCGAAAAGTGGTTTTTCAACACTAACACAAGTGCGAAAAGTGTTTTTTCCACACTAATACAAGTGCGAAAAGTGGTTTTTCAACACTAACACAAGTGCGAAAAGTGTTTTTTCAACACTAACACAAGTGCGAAAAGTGTTTTTTCCACACTAATACAAGTGCAAAAGTGGTTTCCTGCACCAACACAAGTGCGAAAAGTGGTTTTTCAACACTAACACAAGTGCGAAAAGTGGTTTTTCAACACTAACACAAGTGCGAAAAGTGGTTTTTCAACAGTAACACAGGTGCGAAAAGTGTTTTTTCCACACTAATACAAGTGCAAAAGTGGTTTCCTGCACCAACACAAGTGCAAAAAGTGGTTTTTCAACACTAACACAAGTGCGAAAAGTGTTTTTTCAACACTAACACAAGTGCGAAAAGTGGTTTTTCAACACTATCACAAGTGCAAAAAGTGTTTTTTCCACACTAATACAAGTGCAAAAGTGGTTTCCTGCACGAACACAAGTGCGAAAAGTGGTTTTTCAACACTAACACAAGTGCGAAAAGTGGTTTTTCAACACTAACACAAGTGCGAAAAGTGGTTTTTCAACAGTAACACAGGTGCGAAAAGTGTTTTTTCCACACTAATACAAGTGCAAAAGTGGTTTCCTGCACCAACACAAGTGCAAAAAGTGGTTTTTCAACACTAACACAAGTGCGAAAAGTGTTTTTTCAACACTAACACAAGTGCGAAAAGTGGTTTTTCAACACTATCACAAGTGCAAAAAGTGTTTTTTCCACACTAATACAAGTGCAAAAGTGGTTTCCTGCACCAACACAAGTGCGAAAAGTGGTTTTTCAACACTAACACAAGTGCGAAAAGTGGTTTTTCAACACTAACACAAGTGCGAAAAGTGGTTTTTCAACACTAGCACAAGTGCGAAAAGTGTTTTTTCCACATTAATACAAGTGCAAAAGTGGTTTCCTGCACCAACACAAGTGCGAAAAGTGGTTTTTCAACACTAACACAAGTGCGAAAAGTGGTTTTTCAACACTAACACAAGTGCGAAAAGTGGTTTTTCAACACTAACACAAGTGCGAAAAGTGGTTTTTCCACACTAATACAAGTGCAAAAGTGGTTTCCTGCACCAACACAAGTGCGAAAAGTGGTTTTTCAACACTAACACAAGTGCGAAAAGTGGTTTTTCAACACTAACACAAGTGCGAAAAGTAGTTTTTCAACACTAACACAAGTGCGAAAAGTGGTTTTTCCACACTAATACAACTGCAAAAGTGGTTTCCTGCACCAACACAAGTGTGAAAAGTGGTTTTTCAACACTAACACAAGTGCGAAAAGTGGTTTTTCAACACTATCACAAGTGCAAAAAGTGTTTTTTCCACACTAATACAAGTGCAAAAGTGGTTTCCTGCTCCAACACAAGTGCGAAAAGTGGTTTTTCAACACTAACACAAGTGCGAAAAGTATTTTTTCCACACTTATACAAGTGCAAAAGTGGTTTCCTGCACCAACACAAGTGCGAAAAGTGGTTTTTCAACACTAACACAAGTGCGAAAAGTGGTTTTTCAACACTAACACAAGTGCGAAAAGTGTTTTTTCCACACTAATACAAGTGCGAAAAGTGGTTTTTCAACACTAACACAAGTGCGAAAAGTGGTTTTTCAACACTAACACAAGTGCGAAAAGTGTTTTTTCCACACTAATACAAGTGCAAAAGTGGTTTCCTGCACCAACACAAGTGCGAAAAGTGGTTTTTCAACACTAACACAAGTGCGAAAAGTGGTTTTTCAACACTAACACAAGTGCGAAAAGTGGTTTTTCAACAGTAACACAGGTGCGAAAAGTGTTTTTTCCACACTAATACAAGTGCAAAAGTGGTTTCCTGCACCAACACAAGTGCAAAAAGTGGTTTTTCAACACAAACACAAGTGCGAAAAGTGTTTTTTCAACACTAACACAAGTGCGAAAAGTGGTTTTTCAACACTATCACAAGTGCAAAAAGTGTTTTTTCCACACTAATACAAGTGCAAAAGTGGTTTCCTGCCCCAACACAAGTGCGAAAAGTGGTTTTTCAACACTAACACAAGTGCGAAAAGTGGTTTTTCAACACTAACACAAGTGCGAAAAGTGGTTTTTCAACACTAGCACAAGTGCGAAAAGTGTTTTTTCCACATTAATACAAGTGCAAAAGTGGTTTCCTGCACCAACACAAGTGTGAAAAGTGGTTTTTCAACACTAACACAAGTGCGAAAAGTGGTTTTTCAACACTAACACAAGTGCGAAAAGTGGTTTTTCAACACTAACACAAGTGCGAAAAGTGGTTTTTCCACACTAATACAAGTGCAAAAGTGGTTTCCTGCACCAACACAAGTGCGAAAAGTGGTTTTTCAACACTAACACAAGTGCGAAAAGTGGTTTTTCAACACTAACACAAGTGCGAAAAGTGGTTTTTCAACACTATCACAAGTGCAAAAGTGTTTTTTCCACACTAATACAAGTGCAAAAGTTGTTTCCTGCACCAACACAAGTGCGAAAAGTGGTTTTTCAACACTAACGCAAGTGCGAAAAGTGGTTTTTCAACACTAACACAAGTGCGAAAAGTGGTTTTTCAACACTAACACAAGTGCGAAAAGTGGTTTTTCAACACTAACACAAGTGCGAAAAGTGTTTTTTCCACACTAATACAAGTGCAAAAGTGGTTTTCTGCACCAACACAAGTGCGAAAAGTGGTTTTTCAACACTAACACAAGTGCGAAAATTGGTTTTTCAACACTAACACAAGTGCGAAATGTGGTTTTTCAACACTAACACAGGTGCAAAAAGTGTTTTTTCCACACTAATACAAGTGCAAAAGTGGTTTCCTGCACCAACACAAGTGTGAAAAGTGGTTTTTCAACACTAACACAAGTGCGAAAAGTGGTTTTTCAACACTAACACAAGTGCGAAAAGTGGTTTTTCAACACTAAAACAAGTGCGAAAAGTGGTTTTTCAACACTAACACAAGTGCGAAAAGTGTTTTTTCCACACTAATACAAGTGCAAAAGTTGTTTCCTGCACCAACACAAGTGCGAAAAGTGGTTTTTCAACACTAACACAAGTGCGAAAAGTGGTTTTTCAACACTAACACAAGTGCGAAAAGTGGTTTTTCAACACTAACACAAGTGCGAAAAGTGGTTTTTCAACACTAACACAAGTGCGAAAAGTGTTTTTTCCACACTAATACAAGTGCAAAAGTGGTTTTCTGCACAACACAAGTGCGAAAAGTGGTTTTTCAACACTAACACAAGTGCGAAAAGTGGTTTTTCAACACTAACACAAGTGCGAAAAGTGGTTTTTCAACACTAACACAAGTGCGAAAAGTGGTTTTTCCACACTAATACAAGTGCAAAAGTGGTTTCCTGCACCAACACAAGTGCGAAAAGTGGTTTTTCAACACTAACACAAGTGCGAAAAGTGGTTTTTCAACACTAACACAAGTGCGAAAAGTGGTTTTTCAACACTAACACAAGTGCGAAAAGTGGTTTTTCCACACTAATACAACTGCAAAAGTGGTTTCCTGCACCAACACAAGTGTGAAAAGTGGTTTTTCAACACTAACACAAGTGCAAAAAGTGGTTTTTCAACACTATCACAAGTGCAAAAAGTGTTTTTTCCACACTAATACAAGTGCAAAAGTGGTTTCCTGCTCCAACACAAGTGCGAAAAGTGGTTTTTCAACACTAACACAAGTGCGAAAAGTATTTTTTCCACACTTATACAAGTGCAAAAGTGGTTTCCTGCACCAACACAAGTGCGAAAAGTGGTTTTTCAACACTAACACAAGTGCGAAAAGTGGTTTTTCAACACTAACACAAGTGCGAAAAGTGTTTTTTCCACACTAATACAAGTGCGAAAAGTGGTTTTTCAACACTAACACAAGTGCGAAAAGTGGTTTTTCAACACTAACACAAGTGCGAAAAGTGTTTTTTCCACACTAATACAAGTGCAAAAGTGGTTTCCTGCACCAACACAAGTGCGAAAAGTGGTTTTTCAACACTAACACAAGTGCGAAAAGTGGTTTTTCAACACTAACACAAGTGCGAAAAGTGGTTTTTCAACAGTAACACAGGTGCGAAAAGTGTTTTTTCCACACTAATACAAGTGCAAAAGTGGTTTCCTGCACCAACACAAGTGCAAAAAGTGGTTTTTCAACACTAACACAAGTGCGAAAAGTGTTTTTTCAACACTAACACAAGTGCGAAAAGTGGTTTTTCAACACTATCACAAGTGCAAAAAGTGTTTTTTCCACACTAATACAAGTGCAAAAGTGGTTTCCTGCACCAACACAAGTGCGAAAAGTGGTTTTTCAACACTAACACAAGTGCGAAAAGTGGTTTTTCAACACTAACACAAGTGCGAAAAGTGGTTTTTCAACACTAGCACAAGTGCGAAAAGTGTTTTTTCCACATTAATACAAGTGCAAAAGTGGTTTCCTGCACCAACACAAGTGTGAAAAGTGGTTTTTCAACACTAACACAAGTGCGAAAAGTGGTTTTTCAACACTAACACAAGTGCGAAAAGTGGTTTTTCAACACTAACACAAGTGCGAAAAGTGGTTTTTCCACACTAATACAAGTGCAAAAGTGGTTTCCTGCACCAACACAAGTGCGAAAAGTGGTTTTTCAACACTAACACAAGTGCGAAAAGTGGTTTTTCAACACTAACACAAGTGCGAAAAGTGGTTTTTCAACACTATCACAAGTGCAAAAGTGTTTTTTCCACACTAATACAAGTGCAAAAGTTGTTTCCTGCACCAACACAAGTGCGAAAAGTGGTTTTTCAACACTAACGCAAGTGCGAAAAGTGGTTTTTCAACACTAACACAAGTGCGAAAAGTGGTTTTTCAACACTAACACAAGTGCGAAAAGTGGTTTTTCAACACTAACACAAGTGCGAAAAGTGTTTTTTCCACACTAATACAAGTGCAAAAGTGGTTTTCTGCACCAACACAAGTGCGAAAAGTGGTTTTTCAACACTAACACAAGTGCGAAAAGTGGTTTTTCAACACTAACACAAGTGCGAAATGTGGTTTTTCAACACTAACACAGGTGCAAAAAGTGTTTTTTCCACACTAATACAAGTGCAAAAGTGGTTTCCTGCACCAACACAAGTGTGAAAAGTGGTTTTTCAACACTAACACAAGTGCGAAAAGTGGTTTTTCAACACTAACACAAGTGCGAAAAGTGGTTTTTCAACACTAAAACAAGTGCGAAAAGTGGTTTTTCAACACTAACACAAGTGCGAAAAGTGTTTTTTCCACACTAATACAAGTGCAAAAGTGGTTTCCTGCACCAACACAAGTGCGAAAAGTGGTTTTTCAACACTAACACAAGTGCGAAAAGTGGTTTTTCAACACTAACACAAGTGCGAAAAGTGGTTTTTCAACAGTAACACAGGTGCGAAAAGTGTTTTTTCCACACTAATACAAGTGCAAAAGTGGTTTCCTGCACCAACACAAGTGCAAAAAGTGGTTTTTCAACACTAACACAAGTGCGAAAAGTGTTTTTTCAACACTAACACAAGTGCGAAAAGTGGTTTTTCAACACTATCACAAGTGCAAAAAGTGTTTTTCCACACTAATACAAGTTCAAAAGTGGTTTCCTGCACCAACACAAGTGCGAAAAGTGGTTTTTCAACACTAACACAAGTGCGAAAAGTGGTTTTTCAACACTAACACAAGTGCGAAAAGTGGTTTTTCAACACTAGCACAAGTGCGAAAAGTGTTTTTTCCACATTAATACAAGTGCAAAAGTGGTTTCCTGCACCAACACAAGTGCGAAAAGTGGTTTTTCAACACTAACACAAGTGCGAAAAGTGGTTTTTCAACACTAACACAAGTGCGAAAAGTGGTTTTTCAACACTAACACAAGTGCGAAAAGTGGTTTTTCCACACTAATACAAGTGCAAAAGTGGTTTCCTGCACCAACACAAGTGCGAAAAGTGGTTTTTCAACACTAACACAAGTGCGAAAAGTGGTTTTTCAACACTAACACAAGTGCGAAAAGTGGTTTTTCAACAATATCACAAGTGCAAAAGTGTTTTTTCCACACTAATACAAGTGCAAAAGTTGTTTCCTGCACCAACACAAGTGCGAAAAGTGGTTTTTCAACACTAACACAAGTGCGAAAAGTGGTTTTTCAACACTAACACAAGTGCGAAAAGTGGTTTTTCAACACTAACACAAGTGCGAAAAGTGGTTTTTCAACACTAACACAAGTGCGAAAAGTGTTTTTTCCACACTAATACAAGTGCAAAAGTGGTTTTCTGCACAACACAAGTGCGAAAAGTGGTTTTTCAACACTAACACAAGTGCGAAAAGTGGTTTTTCAACACTAACACAAGTGCGAAATGTGGTTTTTCAACACTAACACAGGTGCGAAAAGTGTTTTTTCCACACTAATACAAGTGCAAAAGTGGTTTCCTGCACCAACACAAGTGCGAAAAGTGGTTTTTCAACACTAACACAAGTGCGAAAAGTGGTTTTTCAACACTAACACAAGTGCGAAAAGTGGTTTTTCAACACTAGCACAAGTGCGAAAAGTGTTTTTTCCACATTAATACAAGTGCAAAAGTGGTTTCCTGCACCAACACAAGTGTGAAAAGTGGTTTTTCAACACTAACACAAGTGCGAAAAGTGGTTTTTCAACACTAACACAAGTGCGAAAAGTGGTTTTTCAACACTAACACAAGTGCGAAAAGTGGTTTTTCCACACTAATACAAGTGCAAAAGTGGTTTCCTGCACCAACACAAGTGTGAAAAGTGGTTTTTCAACACTAACACAAGTGCGAAAAGTGGTTTTTCAACACTAACACAAGTGCGAAAAGTGGTTTTTCAACACTATCACAAGTGCAAAAGTGTTTTTTCCACACTAATACAAGTGCAAAAGTTGTTTCCTGCACCAACACAAGTGCGAAAAGTGGTTTTTCAACACTAACACAAGTGCGAAAAGTGGTTTTTCAACACTAACACAAGTGCGAAAAGTGGTTTTTCAACACTAACACAAGTGCGAAAAGTGGTTTTTCAACACTAACACAAGTGCGAAAAGTGTTTTTTCCACACTAATACAAGTGCAAAAGTGGTTTTCTGCACCAACACAAGTGCGAAAAGTGGTTTTTCAACACTAACACAAGTGCGAAAAGTGGTTTTTCAACACTAACACAAGTGCGAAATGTGGTTTTTCAACACTAACACAGGTGCGAAAAGTGTTTTTTCCACACTAATACAAGTGCAAAAGTGGTTTCCTGCACCAACACAAGTGTGAAAAGTGGTTTTTCAACACTAACACAAGTGCGAAAAGTGGTTTTTCAACACTAACACAAGTGCGAAAAGTGGTTTTTCAACACTAAAACAAGTGCGAAAAGTGGTTTTTCAACACTAACACAAGTGCGAAAAGTGTTTTTTCCACACTAATACAAGTGCAAAAGTGGTTTCCTGCACCAACACAAGTGCGAAAAGTGGTTTTTCAACACTAACACAAGTGCGAAAAGTGGTTTTTCAACACTAACACAAGTGCGAAAAGTGGTTTTTCAACAGTAACACAGGTGCGAAAAGTGTTTTTTCCACACTAATACAAGTGCAAAAGTGGTTTCCTGCACCAACACAAGTGCAAAAAGTGGTTTTTCAACACTAACACAAGTGCGAAAAGTGTTTTTTCAACACTAACACAAGTGCGAAAAGTGGTTTTTCAACACTATCACAAGTGCAAAAAGTGTTTTTTCTACACTAATACAAGTGCAAAAGTGGTTTCCTGCACGAACACAAGTGCGAAAAGTGGTTTTTCAACACTAACACAAGTGCGAAAAGTGGTTTTTCAACACTAACACAAGTGCGAAAAGTGGTTTTTCAACAGTAACACAGGTGCGAAAAGTGTTTTTTCCACACTAATACAAGTGCAAAAGTGGTTTCCTGCACCAACACAAGTGCAAAAAGTGGTTTTTCAACACTAACACAAGTGCGAAAAGTGTTTTTTCAACACTAACACAAGTGCGAAAAGTGGTTTTTCAACACTATCACAAGTGCAAAAAGTGTTTTTTCCACACTAATACAAGTTCAAAAGTGGTTTCCTGCACCAACACAAGTGCGAAAAGTGGTTTTTCAACACTAACACAAGTGCGAAAAGTGGTTTTTCAACACTAACACAAGTGCGAAAAGTGGTTTTTCAACACTAGCACAAGTGCGAAAAGTGTTTTTTCCACATTAATACAAGTGCAAAAGTGGTTTCCTGCACCAACACAAGTGCGAAAAGTGGTTTTTCAACACTAACACAAGTGCGAAAAGTGGTTTTTCAACACTAACACAAGTGCGAAAAGTGGTTTTTCAACACTAACACAAGTGCGAAAAGTGGTTTTTCCACACTAATACAAGTGCAAAAGTGGTTTCCTGCACCAACACAAGTGCGAAAAGTGGTTTTTCAACACTAACACAAGTGCGAAAAGTGGTTTTTCAACACTAACACAAGTGCGAAAAGTGGTTTTTCAACAATATCACAAGTGCAAAAGTGTTTTTTCCACACTAATACAAGTGCAAAAGTTGTTTCCTGCACCAACACAAGTGCGAAAAGTGGTTTTTCAACACTAACACAAGTGCGAAAAGTGGTTTTTCAACACTAACACAAGTGCGAAAAGTGGTTTTTCAACACTAACACAAGTGCGAAAAGTGGTTTTTCAACACTAACACAAGTGCGAAAAGTGTTTTTTCCACACTAATACAAGTGCAAAAGTGGTTTTCTGCACAACACAAGTGCGAAAAGTGGTTTTTCAACACTAACACAAGTGCGAAAAGTGGTTTTTCAACACTAACACAAGTGCGAAATGTGGTTTTTCAACACTAACACAGGTGCGAAAAGTGTTTTTTCCACACTAATACAAGTGCAAAAGTGGTTTCCTGCACCAACACAAGTGCGAAAAGTGGTTTTTCAACACTAACACAAGTGCGAAAAGTGGTTTTTCAACACTAACACAAGTGCGAAAAGTGGTTTTTCAACACTAGCACAAGTGCGAAAAGTGTTTTTTCCACATTAATACAAGTGCAAAAGTGGTTTCCTGCACCAACACAAGTGTGAAAAGTGGTTTTTCAACACTAACACAAGTGCGAAAAGTGGTTTTTCAACACTAACACAAGTGCGAAAAGTGGTTTTTCAACACTAACACAAGTGCGAAAAGTGGTTTTTCCACACTAATACAAGTGCAAAAGTGGTTTCCTGCACCAACACAAGTGTGAAAAGTGGTTTTTCAACACTAACACAAGTGCGAAAAGTGGTTTTTCAACACTAACACAAGTGCGAAAAGTGGTTTTTCAACACTATCACAAGTGCAAAAGTGTTTTTTCCACACTAATACAAGTGCAAAAGTTGTTTCCTGCACCAACACAAGTGCGAAAAGTGGTTTTTCAACACTAACACAAGTGCGAAAAGTGGTTTTTCAACACTAACACAAGTGCGAAAAGTGGTTTTTCAACACTAACACAAGTGCGAAAAGTGGTTTTTCAACACTAACACAAGTGCGAAAAGTGTTTTTTCCACACTAATACAAGTGCAAAAGTGGTTTTCTGCACCAACACAAGTGCGAAAAGTGGTTTTTCAACACTAACACAAGTGCGAAAAGTGGTTTTTCAACACTAACACAAGTGCGAAATGTGGTTTTTCAACACTAACACAGGTGCGAAAAGTGTTTTTTCCACACTAATACAAGTGCAAAAGTGGTTTCCTGCACCAACACAAGTGTGAAAAGTGGTTTTTCAACACTAACACAAGTGCGAAAAGTGGTTTTTCAACACTAACACAAGTGCGAAAAGTGGTTTTTCAACACTAAAACAAGTGCGAAAAGTGGTTTTTCAACACTAACACAAGTGCGAAAAGTGTTTTTTCCACACTAATACAAGTGCAAAAGTGGTTTCCTGCACCAACACAAGTGCGAAAAGTGGTTTTTCAACACTAACACAAGTGCGAAAAGTGGTTTTTCAACACTAACACAAGTGCGAAAAGTGGTTTTTCAACAGTAACACAGGTGCGAAAAGTGTTTTTTCCACACTAATACAAGTGCAAAAGTGGTTTCCTGCACCAACACAAGTGCAAAAAGTGGTTTTTCAACACTAACACAAGTGCGAAAAGTGTTTTTTCAACACTAACACAAGTGCGAAAAGTGGTTTTTCAACACTATCACAAGTGCAAAAAGTGTTTTTTCTACACTAATACAAGTGCAAAAGTGGTTTCCTGCACGAACACAAGTGCGAAAAGTGGTTTTTCAACACTAACACAAGTGCGAAAAGTGGTTTTTCAACACTAACACAAGTGCGAAAAGTGGTTTTTCAACAGTAACACAGGTGCGAAAAGTGTTTTTTCCACACTAATACAAGTGCAAAAGTGGTTTCCTGCACCAACACAAGTGCAAAAAGTGGTTTTTCAACACTAACACAAGTGCGAAAAGTGTTTTTTCAACACTAACACAAGTGCGAAAAGTGGTTTTTCAACACTATCACAAGTGCAAAAAGTGTTTTTTCCACACTAATACAAGTGCAAAAGTGGTTTCCTGCACCAACACAAGTGCGAAAAGTGGTTTTTCAACACTAACACAAGTGCGAAAAGTGGTTTTTCAACACTAACACAAGTGCGAAAAGTGGTTTTTCAACACTAGCACAAGTGCGAAAAGTGTTTTTTCCACATTAATACAAGTGCAAAAGTGGTTTCCTGCACCAACACAAGTGCAAAAAGTGGTTTTTCAACACTAACACAAGTGCGAAAAGTGGTTTTTCAACACTAACACAAGTGCGAAAAGTGGTTTTTCAACACTAACACAAGTGCGAAAAGTGGTTTTTCCACACTAATACAAGTGCAAAAGTGGTTTCCTGCACCAACACAAGTGCGAAAAGTGGTTTTTCAACACTAACACAAGTGCGAAAAGTGGTTTTTCAACACTAACACAAGTGCGAAAAGTAGTTTTTCAACACTAACACAAGTGCGAAAAGTGGTTTTTCCACACTAATACAACTGCAAAAGTGGTTTCCTGCACCAACACAAGTGTGAAAAGTGGTTTTTCAACACTAACACAAGTGCGAAAAGTGGTTTTTCAACACTATCACAAGTGCAAAAAGTGTTTTTTCCACACTAATACAAGTGCAAAAGTGGTTTCCTGCTCCAACACAAGTGCGAAAAGTGGTTTTTCAACACTAACACAAGTGCGAAAAGTATTTTTTCCACACTTATACAAGTGCAAAAGTGGTTTCCTGCACCAACACAAGTGCGAAAAGTGGTTTTTCAACACTAACACAAGTGCGAAAAGTGGTTTTTCAACACTAACACAAGTGCGAAAAGTGTTTTTTCCACACTAATACAAGTGCGAAAAGTGGTTTTTCAACACTAACACAAGTGCGAAAAGTGGTTTTTCAACACTAACACAAGTGCGAAAAGTGTTTTTTCCACACTAATACAAGTGCAAAAGTGGTTTGCTGCACCAACACAAGTGCGAAAAGTGGTTTTTCAACACTAACACAAGTGCGAAAAGTGGTTTTTCAACACTAACACAAGTGCGAAAAGTGGTTTTTCAACAGTAACACAGGTGCGAAAAGTGTTTTTTCCACACTAATACAAGTGCAAAAGTGGTTTCCTGCACCAACACAAGTGCAAAAAGTGGTTTTTCAACACTAACACAAGTGCGAAAAGTGTTTTTTCAACACTAACACAAGTGCGAAAAGTGGTTTTTCAACACTATCACAAGTGCAAAAAGTGTTTTTTCCACACTAATACAAGTGCAAAAGTGGTTTCCTGCCCCAACACAAGTGCGAAAAGTGGTTTTTCAACACTAACACAAGTGCGAAAAGTGGTTTTTCAACACTAACACAAGTGCGAAAAGTGGTTTTTCAACACTAGCACAAGTGCGAAAAGTGTTTTTTCCACATTAATACAAGTGCAAAAGTGGTTTCCTGCACCAACACAAGTGTGAAAAGTGGTTTTTCAACACTAACACAAGTGCGAAAAGTGGTTTTTCAACACTAACACAAGTGCGAAAAGTGGTTTTTCAACACTAACACAAGTGCGAAAAGTGGTTTTTCCACACTAATACAAGTGCAAAAGTGGTTTCCTGCACCAACACAAGTGCGAAAAGTGGTTTTTCAACACTAACACAAGTGCGAAAAGTGGTTTTTCAACACTAACACAAGTGCGAAAAGTGGTTTTTCAACACTATCACAAGTGCAAAAGTGTTTTTTCCACACTAATACAAGTGCAAAAGTTGTTTCCTGCACCAACACAAGTGCGAAAAGTGGTTTTTCAACACTAACGCAAGTGCGAAAAGTGGTTTTTCAACACTAACACAAGTGCGAAAAGTGGTTTTTCAACACTAACACAAGTGCGAAAAGTGGTTTTTCAACACTAACACAAGTGCGAAAAGTGTTTTTTCCACACTAATACAAGTGCAAAAGTGGTTTTCTGCACCAACACAAGTGCGAAAAGTGGTTTTTCAACACTAACACAAGTGCGAAAATTGGTTTTTCAACACTAACACAAGTGCGAAATGTGGTTTTTCAACACTAACACAGGTGCAAAAAGTGTTTTTTCCACACTAATACAAGTGCAAAAGTGGTTTCCTGCACCAACACAAGTGTGAAAAGTGGTTTTTCAACACTAACACAAGTGCGAAAAGTGGTTTTTCAACACTAACACAAGTGCGAAAAGTGGTTTTTCAACACTAAAACAAGTGCGAAAAGTGGTTTTTCAACACTAACACAAGTGCGAAAAGTGTTTTTTCCACACTAATACAAGTGCAAAAGTGGTTTCCTGCACCAACACAAGTGCGAAAAGTGGTTTTTCAACACTAACACAAGTGCGAAAAGTGGTTTTTCAACACTAACACAAGTGCGAAAAGTGGTTTTTCAACAGTAACACAGGTGCGAAAAGTGTTTTTTCCACACTAATACAAGTGCAAAAGTGGTTTCCTGCACCAACACAAGTGCAAAAAGTGGTTTTTCAACACTAACACAAGTGCGAAAAGTGTTTTTTCAACACTAACACAAGTGCGAAAAGTGGTTTTTCAACACTATCACAAGTGCAAAAAGTGTTTTTTCCACACTAATACAAGTTCAAAAGTGGTTTCCTGCACCAACACAAGTGCGAAAAGTGGTTTTTCAACACTAACACAAGTGCGAAAAGTGGTTTTTCAACACTAACACAAGTGCGAAAAGTGGTTTTTCAACACTAAGCACAAGTGCGAAAAGTGTTTTTTTCCACATTAATACAAGTGCAAAAGTGGTTTCCTGCACCAACACAAGTGCGAAAAAGTGGTTTTTTCAACACTAACACAAGTGCGAAAAGTGGTTTTTCAACACTAACACAAGTGCGAAAAGTGGTTTCTTTCAACACATAACACAAGTGCGAAAGTGGTTTTTCCACACTAATACAAGTGCAAAAGTGGTTTCCTGCACCAACAAAGTGCGAAAAGTGGTTTTTCAACACTAACACAAGTGACCGAAAAAGTGGTTTTTCAACACGAACACAAGTGCGAAAAGTGGTTTTTCAACAATATCACAAGTGTTTTTTCCACACTAATACAAGTGCAAAAGTTGTTTCCTGCACCAACACAAGTGCGAAAAGTGGTTTTTCAACACTAACACAAGTGCGAAAAGTGGTTTTTCAACACTAACACAAGTGCGAAAAGTGGTTTTTCAACACTAACACAAGTGCGAAAAGTGGTTTTTCAACACTAACACAAGTGCGAAAAGTGGTTTTTCCACACTAATACAAGTGCAAAAGTGGTTTCCTGCACCAACACAAGTGTGAAAAGTGGTTTTTCAACACTAACACAAGTGCGAAAAGTGGTTTTTCAACACTAACACAAGTGCGAAAAGTGGTTTTTCAACACTATCACAAGTGCAAAAGTGTTTTTTCCACACTAATACAAGTGCAAAAGTTGTTTCCTGCACCAACACAAGTGCGAAAAGTGGTTTTTCAACACTAACACAAGTGCGAAAAGTGGTTTTTCAACACTAACACAAGTGCGAAAAGTGGTTTTTCAACACTAACACAAGTGCGAAAAGTGGTTTTTCAACACTAACACAAGTGCGAAAAGTGTTTTTTCCACACTAATACAAGTGCAAAAGTGGTTTTCTGCACCAACACAAGTGCGAAAAGTGGTTTTTCAACACTAACACAAGTGCGAAAAGTGGTTTTTCAACACTAACACAAGTGCGAAATGTGGTTTTTCAACACTAACACAGGTGCGAAAAGTGTTTTTTCCACACTAATACAAGTGCAAAAGTGGTTTCCTGCACCAACACAAGTGTGAAAAGTGGTTTTTCAACACTAACACAAGTGCGAAAAGTGGTTTTCAACACTAACACAAGTGCGAAAAGTGGTTTTTCAACACTAAAACAAGTGCGAAAAGTGGTTTTTCAACACTAACACAAGTGCGAAAAGTGTTTTTTCCACACTAATACAAGTGCAAAAGTGGTTTCCTGCACCAACACAAGTGCGAAAAGTGGTTTTTCAACACTAACACAAGTGCGAAAAGTGGTTTTTCAACACTAACACAAGTGCGAAAAGTGGTTTTTCAACAGTAACACAGGTGCGAAAAGTGTTTTTTCCACACTAATACAAGTGCAAAAGTGGTTTCCTGCACCAACACAAGTGCAAAAAGTGGTTTTTCAACACTAACACAAGTGCGAAAAGTGTTTTTTCAACACTAACACAAGTGCGAAAAGTGGTTTTTCAACACTATCACAAGTGCAAAAAGTGTTTTTTCTACACTAATACAAGTGCAAAAGTGGTTTCCTGCACGAACACAAGTGCGAAAAGTGGTTTTTCAACACTAACACAAGTGCGAAAAGTGGTTTTTCAACACTAACACAAGTGCGAAAAGTGGTTTTTCAACAGTAACACAGGTGCGAAAAGTGTTTTTTCCACACTAATACAAGTGCAAAAGTGGTTTCCTGCACCAACACAAGTGCAAAAAGTGGTTTTTCAACACTAACACAAGTGCGAAAAGTGTTTTTTCAACACTAACACAAGTGCGAAAAGTGGTTTTTCAACACTATCACAAGTGCAAAAAGTGTTTTTTCCACACTAATACAAGTGCAAAAGTGGTTTCCTGCACCAACACAAGTGCGAAAAGTGGTTTTTCAACACTAACACAAGTGCGAAAAGTGGTTTTTCAACACTAACACAAGTGCGAAAAGTGGTTTTTCAACACTAGCACAAGTGCGAAAAGTGTTTTTTCCACATTAATACAAGTGCAAAAGTGGTTTCCTGCACCAACACAAGTGCAAAAAGTGGTTTTTCAACACTAACACAAGTGCGAAAAGTGGTTTTTCAACACTAACACAAGTGCGAAAAGTGGTTTTTCAACACTAACACAAGTGCGAAAAGTGGTTTTTCCACACTAATACAAGTGCAAAAGTGGTTTCCTGCACCAACACAAGTGCGAAAAGTGGTTTTTCAACACTAACACAAGTGCGAAAAGTGGTTTTTCAACACTAACACAAGTGCGAAAAGTAGTTTTTCAACACTAACACAAGTGCGAAAAGTGGTTTTTCCACACTAATACAACTGCAAAAGTGGTTTCCTGCACCAACACAAGTGTGAAAAGTGGTTTTTCAACACTAACACAAGTGCGAAAAGTGGTTTTTCAACACTATCACAAGTGCAAAAAGTGTTTTTTCCACACTAATACAAGTGCAAAAGTGGTTTCCTGCTCCAACACAAGTGCGAAAAGTGGTTTTTCAACACTAACACAAGTGCGAAAAGTATTTTTTCCACACTTATACAAGTGCAAAAGTGGTTTCCTGCACCAACACAAGTGCGAAAAGTGGTTTTTCAACACTAACACAAGTGCGAAAAGTGGTTTTTCAACACTAACACAAGTGCGAAAAGTGTTTTTTCCACACTAATACAAGTGCGAAAAGTGGTTTTTCAACACTAACACAAGTGCGAAAAGTGGTTTTTCAACACTAACACAAGTGCGAAAAGTGTTTTTTCCACACTAATACAAGTGCAAAAGTGGTTTGCTGCACCAACACAAGTGCGAAAAGTGGTTTTTCAACACTAACACAAGTGCGAAAAGTGGTTTTTCAACACTAACACAAGTGCGAAAAGTGGTTTTTCAACAGTAACACAGGTGCGAAAAGTGTTTTTTCCACACTAATACAAGTGCAAAAGTGGTTTCCTGCACCAACACAAGTGCAAAAAGTGGTTTTTCAACACTAACACAAGTGCGAAAAGTGTTTTTTCAACACTAACACAAGTGCGAAAAGTGGTTTTTCAACACTATCACAAGTGCAAAAAGTGTTTTTTCCACACTAATACAAGTGCAAAAGTGGTTTCCTGCCCCAACACAAGTGCGAAAAGTGGTTTTTCAACACTAACACAAGTGCGAAAAGTGGTTTTTCAACACTAACACAAGTGCGAAAAGTGGTTTTTCAACACTAGCACAAGTGCGAAAAGTGTTTTTTCCACATTAATACAAGTGCAAAAGTGGTTTCCTGCACCAACACAAGTGTGAAAAGTGGTTTTTCAACACTAACACAAGTGCGAAAAGTGGTTTTTCAACACTAACACAAGTGCGAAAAGTGGTTTTTCAACACTAACACAAGTGCGAAAAGTGGTTTTTCCACACTAATACAAGTGCAAAAGTGGTTTCCTGCACCAACACAAGTGCGAAAAGTGGTTTTTCAACACTAACACAAGTGCGAAAAGTGGTTTTTCAACACTAACACAAGTGCGAAAAGTGGTTTTTCAACACTATCACAAGTGCAAAAGTGTTTTTTCCACACTAATACAAGTGCAAAAGTTGTTTCCTGCACCAACACAAGTGCGAAAAGTGGTTTTTCAACACTAACGCAAGTGCGAAAAGTGGTTTTTCAACACTAACACAAGTGCGAAAAGTGGTTTTTCAACACTAACACAAGTGCGAAAAGTGGTTTTTCAACACTAACACAAGTGCGAAAAGTGTTTTTTCCACACTAATACAAGTGCAAAAGTGGTTTTCTGCACCAACACAAGTGCGAAAAGTGGTTTTTCAACACTAACACAAGTGCGAAAATTGGTTTTTCAACACTAACACAAGTGCGAAATGTGGTTTTTCAACACTAACACAGGTGCAAAAAGTGTTTTTTCCACACTAATACAAGTGCAAAAGTGGTTTCCTGCACCAACACAAGTGTGAAAAGTGGTTTTTCAACACTAACACAAGTGCGAAAAGTGGTTTTTCAACACTAACACAAGTGCGAAAAGTGGTTTTTCAACACTAAAACAAGTGCGAAAAGTGGTTTTTCAACACTAACACAAGTGCGAAAAGTGTTTTTTCCACACTAATACAAGTGCAAAAGTGGTTTCCTGCACCAACACAAGTGCGAAAAGTGGTTTTTCAACACTAACACAAGTGCGAAAAGTGGTTTTTCAACACTAACACAAGTGCGAAAAGTGGTTTTTCAACAGTAACACAGGTGCGAAAAGTGTTTTTTCCACACTAATACAAGTGCAAAAGTGGTTTCCTGCACCAACACAAGTGCAAAAAGTGGTTTTTCAACACTAACACAAGTGCGAAAAGTGTTTTTTCAACACTAACACAAGTGCGAAAAGTGGTTTTTCAACACTATCACAAGTGCAAAAAGTGTTTTTTCCACACTAATACAAGTTCAAAAGTGGTTTCCTGCACCAACACAAGTGCGAAAAGTGGTTTTTCAACACTAACACAAGTGCGAAAAGTGGTTTTTCAACACTAACACAAGTGCGAAAAGTGGTTTTTCAACACTAGCACAAGTGCGAAAAGTGTTTTTTCCACATTAATACAAGTGCAAAAGTGGTTTCCTGCACCAACACAAGTGCGAAAAGTGGTTTTTCAACACTAACACAAGTGCGAAAAGTGGTTTTTCAACACTAACACAAGTGCGAAAAGTGGTTTTTCAACACTAACACAAGTGCGAAAAGTGGTTTTTCCACACTAATACAAGTGCAAAAGTGGTTTCCTGCACCAACACAAGTGCGAAAAGTGGTTTTTCAACACTAACACAAGTGCGAAAAGTGGTTTTTCAACACGAACACAAGTGCGAAAAGTGGTTTTTCAACAATATCACAAGTGCAAAAGTGTTTTTTCCACACTAATACAAGTGCAAAAGTTGTTTCCTGCACCAACACAAGTGCGAAAAGTGGTTTTTCAACACTAACACAAGTGCGAAAAGTGGTTTTTCAACACTAACACAAGTGCGAAAAGTGGTTTTTCAACACTAACACAAGTGCGAAAAGTGGTTTTTCAACACTAACACAAGTGCGAAAAGTGTTTTTTCCACACTAATACAAGTGCAAAAGTTGTTTCCTGCACCAACACAAGTGCGAAAAGTGGTTTTTCAACACTAACGCAAGTGCGAAAAGTGGTTTTTCAACACTAACACAAGTGCGAAAAGTGGTTTTTCAACACTAACACAAGTGCGAAAAGTGGTTTTTCAACACTAACACAAGTGCGAAAAGTGTTTTTTCCACACTAATACAAGTGCAAAAGTGGTTTTCTGCACCAACACAAGTGCGAAAAGTGGTTTTTCAACACTAACACAAGTGCGAAAATTGGTTTTTCAACACTAACACAAGTGCGAAATGTGGTTTTTCAACACTAACACAGGTGCAAAAAGTGTTTTTTCCACACTAATACAAGTGCAAAAGTGGTTTCCTGCACCAACACAAGTGTGAAAAGTGGTTTTTCAACACTAACACAAGTGCGAAAAGTGGTTTTTCAACACTAACACAAGTGCGAAAAGTGGTTTTTCAACACTAAAACAAGTGCGAAAAGTGGTTTTTCAACACTAACACAAGTGCGAAAAGTGTTTTTTCCACACTAATACAAGTGCAAAAGTGGTTTCCTGCACCAACACAAGTGCGAAAAGTGGTTTTTCAACACTAACACAAGTGCGAAAAGTGGTTTTTCAACACTAACACAAGTGCGAAAAGTGGTTTTTCAACAGTAACACAGGTGCGAAAAGTGTTTTTTCCACACTAATACAAGTGCAAAAGTGGTTTCCTGCACCAACACAAGTGCAAAAAGTGGTTTTTCAACACTAACACAAGTGCGAAAAGTGTTTTTTCAACACTAACACAAGTGCGAAAAGTGGTTTTTCAACACTATCACAAGTGCAAAAAGTGTTTTTTCCACACTAATACAAGTTCAAAAGTGGTTTCCTGCACCAACACAAGTGCGAAAAGTGGTTTTTCAACACTAACACAAGTGCGAAAAGTGGTTTTTCAACACTAACACAAGTGCGAAAAGTGGTTTTTCAACACTAGCACAAGTGCGAAAAGTGTTTTTTCCACATTAATACAAGTGCAAAAGTGGTTTCCTGCACCAACACAAGTGCGAAAAGTGGTTTTTCAACACTAACACAAGTGCGAAAAGTGGTTTTTCAACACTAACACAAGTGCGAAAAGTGGTTTTTCAACACTAACACAAGTGCGAAAAGTGGTTTTTCCACACTAATACAAGTGCAAAAGTGGTTTCCTGCACCAACACAAGTGCGAAAAGTGGTTTTTCAACACTAACACAAGTGCGAAAAGTGGTTTTTCAACACGAACACAAGTGCGAAAAGTGGTTTTTCAACAATATCACAAGTGCAAAAGTGTTTTTTCCACACTAATACAAGTGCAAAAGTTGTTTCCTGCACCAACACAAGTGCGAAAAGTGGTTTTTCAACACTAACACAAGTGCGAAAAGTGGTTTTTCAACACTAACACAAGTGCGAAAAGTGGTTTTCAACACTAACACAAGTGCGAAAGTGGTTTTTCAACACTAACACAAGTGCGAAAAGTGTTTTTTCCACACTAATACAAGTGCAAAAGTGGTTTTCTGCACAACACAAGTGCGAAAAGTGGTTTTTCAACACTAACACAAGTGCGAAAAGTGGTTTTTCAACACTAACACAAGTGCGAAAAGTGGTTTTTCAACACTAACACAAGTGCGAAAAGTGGTTTTTCCACACTAATACAAGTGCAAAAGTGGTTTCCTGCACCAACACAAGTGCGAAAAGTGGTTTTTCAACACTAACAC